>NC_139714.1:27063938-27073938 GCF_964188405.1 Protomyctophum parallelum | reverse complement strand
ACTCTACGTAACTCTACGTATGCATGTACGTACGTAATCTAGTAAGAGAGTAATGACACTCCCGTTGACTCTCATTGTAACAATGGAATGCGGAGGTGCTCATTCTATCTCAATGGAATAGTTCCAGCCACAGGAGCAATGTTTGGAACTATAGCCCATAGGCACCCGCTTTGAGGTGAGATCAAAGCGTGTCACCACTCTCTTACTAGATTACTCTGGTACGTACATACTTACGTGCGTGTGTGTGTGTGTGTGTGTGTGTGTGTGTGTGTGTGTGTGTGTGTGTGTGTACTCCACAAGAATTGAGGTCACGGTTCTCACACAATTCTCCATAAATGCAGCGTCTCTGAGGTGGAGTCATATATCCTGACTGTAGAGGGAATAACACAGGTGGAACAATCAAATGAAACAAACGAGGACGTTTAACATCCAGTCAGAAGAATGTCAGTTACATAAATGCCGTACGCTATACGTACCGTACTGTACAGTAACATTCACACACCGTACTGAGATCTGGAGGTCTGGCCTTAAATACGGCATCCAAATTCTGATGCAATTCAGCTCTGGACTGGGAAATGTGTGTGTGTGTGTGTGTGTGTGTGTGTGTGTGTGTGTGTGTGTGTGCGCACTGCGTAGGTAGTAATCAGCCTGGGAGAAGGGTGCTTATTACTGGCAACCCATTGGAGACCTCTCTCTCTCTCTCTCTCTCTCTATGTCTCTCTCTCTCTCCACCCAAAGTGATCCTCCTTCATTCTATCTATTCATTGCCTTTTTTGCCGCCCAAGGCCCCGTTTTCTGTGTGCATGTGTGTTCCGCGTGTGTGTGTGTGTGTGTGTGTGTGTGTGTGTGTGTGCATGCGTGCACATGCATATTATGCACATTATGTGTGTGTGGTTAGGGTGTGGGCTTACGTTCCCTGTAGACCGGTAGGGCAGTGCTGCACACTGCAGGCCTTGTTACAACAACCCACTGAACTCTCGCACGAACGCACGCATGCACGCACGCACACACGCACGCATGCACACGCGTGGGTCTGAGAGGCTAAATGTCATCAAACGGAGGTCCGTTTTACAATATCAATGGGGGGGGTCCCAGTCTCCAGAGATAAGAAATGCCATTAAATGGGGGGTCCATCCGTAGACTAATCCATGTCAAACTGCATGGGGGGTCCTTGAAATTAAACGGGTTGAGAATCACTGCTAGAGAGAGCCGTAAAAATCTTCTCTTATGGGGGTCCCTGGTAACCTGACTCTGCCAGAGGGGGCAGCAGAGAGTACCTCCTTCTCCCATCTGGGAACTCGATGCACCGGCCTACTAGCCTGGGCACCATTTCATTTCGGTATGATATCGTTACGTCATGTTGTAATATTGTTTTGTAGTCGACAGGTAGGAACAACAGGCGTCAACTTTATTGAGGGAAAAGGACGGTTCCTTCCTTTTTTCTCAATAAAAGCTACAGGCTACGAGAGCTTTTATTGAGGGGAAAAGGAAGGAACCTTCCCCTCAATAAAGTTGACGCCTGTTCCTGCCTGTCGACTACAAAACAATACTACAACATGACGTAACAATATCATCCTGATGACTACAAAACAATACTACAACATGACGTAACGATATCATCCTGATGACTACAAAACAATACTACAACATGACGTAACGATATCATCCTGATGACTACAAAACAATACTACAACATGACGTAAAGATATCATCCGCTCCCGACAGGATCATACAGACTTTTGAAACAGAGACCAGGCTTTCCTCCGAGGCGGTGGAAAGCCTGGTGAGGCGAGGTTAGTGGCCTACAGGCATACACAGTGCTGCCTTGATCCCGCCTCTAGCTGCCGCTGATTGGCCAGGCTGCTTGGTGGCCGGAGCATCGAGTCGGCCTGAGAGTTCCCAGATGGGAGCAGGAGGGAAAGTAAACATGTTGGACATGAAAGTAAAAAGTACGGATCGCACCTTTAACAGATCACCGTAATCAATGCCACAGATGTCCTCTCAGATTGACCTTTTCATGATGACTGACACACAGCTGGTCGCTGGAAAGGTCTGCGCGTGTGTCTGTGTGTGTCTGTCTGTCTGTGCGTGCGTGCGTGCGTATGCGTGTGTGTGTCTGTTTTGTCTGTGTGCGTGTCTGTCTGTGCGTGTGTGCGTGTGTGTGCGTGTGTGTGTGTGTGTGTGTGTGTGTGTGTGTGCGCCTGCAGCCCTGAGCACAGGGAAGCTGCAACTGAGCAGGTCTGAGCAGGTTTCTAGATAAAGTTCACCTTGACACACTGGATGAGTGGATGATCTGTGTGTGTGACGTGTGCGTGCATGTGCGTGTGTGTGACGTGTGCGTGCGTGTGCGTGCGTGTGTGTGACGTGTGCGTGTGTGTGACGTGTGTGTGATGTGTGTGTGACGTGCGTGCGTGTGTGTGACGTGTGCTTGCGTGCGTGTGCACGCATTCACCTTGACACAATGGGTTGAGATCTTTGACTTGAAGTTCTTTCACATCCACTTTTTAACAGTCTAGGACATCTCGGCCCTAGCCTAGCCTACTGTACCGTACCGTATCGTACCGTCAGCCTAGCCTACTGTACCGTAACGTACCGTCAGCCTAGCCTAGCCTAGCCTACCGTACCGTCAGCCTAGCCTACCGTACCGTACCGTCAGCCTAGCCTAGCGTCCAGGGATTTTCAACGTTGGGGAAACGTAGCCAAATGTGTGGCAAATCTACTAAATAAAATGCTGACCACTAACTAGCGGACTGAAAAATGATGTGAATAACCCATTTTGGGCGGGAACCCCTTTTGGTGTTAGCATTATGTTATGCTTTAACGACTGACATAGAAACATAGCTTTTTCAGAAAACTGTCATTTTCAAACTATTTAGAATCTGATCTCACGTGTTTCATCAGGTTAATGATTTTTTTCCGACCTCCAGTTCTAGGAAACACAGAATGGGGGGACTTTTTTATGATGTCCACACAACAGCTCTAAGGTATATTAATGATATAGTAAAATGTTGAAAATGAGTGGAATTCCCCTTTAATATTGACCAAAACCAGAGCAGAACTTCCACCACGGGACTCGGCCAATCAATGAATACTGTTGCAACTATATTAATTAATGGCAACTATTTCATACAGTTAAAGAGCTGTGCGTGTGTGTGTGTGTGTGTGTGTGTGTGTGTGTGTGTGTGTGTGTGTGTGTGTGTGTGTGTGTGTGTGTGTGTGTGGGGGGTTGGAACATAGTGGTCAGTTTTATAGAGCAGGGACGGAAACAGTGAATTACACACAGTCACGTCTGTTGACCCAGTTAGTGAGTCTCCCTGTGTGTGTGTGTGTGTGTGTGTGTGCGCTTCTCTCTTGCGTTGACCACTTGTTATTTCCATCTCTCTGTATCACACACACGCACGCATGCACACACTTATCTGTACATGACCGCGTGCGCGGTCATGTACAGATAAGTGCACTGACTCATCGCACTTCAACTTTGACCCCAGATGTGTTCCAAACTCAGTGAGTGTTTGAGGTCAACATGACTCCAGCGTTCCTGTGGCGTCTCTCTCTTCTACGTCTGAGCATAGACATGGTCACGCCCCGCCTGCCTCTGATTGGCCTATAGTACCGACACTAAGCATAGACATGGTCACGCCCCGCCTGCCTCTGATTGGCCTACCGACACCGAAGAGGCAAACTAATATTGTTTATGCCGTTGAGTCGTTGACCTGTTAGTGTGTAAACTTGAAACATTATTGTTCTGTACAAAGGTCTCTTTTCCCTTCATCTTTATCCTTTTTAGTATAACAGTATTAGTTCACTATAATTAGATTAATACACGTTAATCAACACTAACACTTTATTTAGAAGAACACACCCAAATCAAATCATAGTACATCGTACATGTGTGTTCAATCAATTATTCAATCAAAGCAAACGGCATGAACAATATTAGTTTTCCTCTTCTACAAAAATTATCGCGTGTTGCCGTTCTCTTGTACTTTGTATTATTTTCCCACCACGGAGTGCCCTCACATCTCGGGGGACAGGCAGTGTCGGTAGGCCAATCAGAGGCAGACGGGGCGTTACCAAGTCTATGCTCAGACGTAGATTAGATATACGCATTCCTGTGATGTCATAGTCTCATGTGTGTGTGGCTCCAGCATCCTGTCCTGTCCTGTCATAGTCTCCCTTCGTAGCCAGAAAACTATTCCGTCTCCCAACGGAGTCTCTGGAACTACAACCTACTATGTATAGTCATTTATCAGACGCTCTTAATCCAGAGCGATTTACAGGAAGCCAGAACAAGAAATAGTCATCAAGGATCATGTAAACCATGAACTAATGTGACCAGATTTGACTGAGAGCCTGCCATCGCGCAACCTCCAGCTGTTCACCAGAGGAGAACAACTATTCTTTTGAATTTTTTGTATCCAAAATGAGTTAATATCACAGGCAGACTCTTCACATACTAGAGCATGTCTGAAATAAGTGTCAGAGCTGAAATCGACATGTAAATGTGAAATAAACGCTTAAACATGTACCTAGGTGTAATGTCAAAGAACACAGAAGACATGTAAATATGAAATAAATGCTTAAACATGTAGCTATAGGTGTAATGTTAGAGACCACAGAAGACGTAAATATGAAATAAATGCTTAAACATGTAGCTATAGGTGTAATGTTAGAGACCACAGAAGACATGTAAATATGAAATAAATGCTTAAACATGTAGCTAGGTGTAATGTTAGAGTCCACAGAAGTCATGTAAATATGAAATAAATGCTTAAACATGTAGCTATAGGTGTAATGTTAGAGACCACAGAAGACATGTAAATATGAAATAAATGCTTAAACATGTAGCTATAGGTGTAATGTTAGAGACCACAGAAGACGTAAATATGAAATAAATGCTTAAACATGTAGCTATAGGTGTAATGTTAGAGACCACAGAAGACATGTAAATATGAAATAAATGCTTAAACATGTAGCTAGGTGTAATGTTAGAGTCCACATAAGTCATGTAAATATGAAATAAATGCTTAAACATGTAGCTATAGGTGTAATGTTAGAGACCACAGAAGACACGTAGATATGAAATAAATGCTTAAACATGTAGCTAGGTGTAATGTTAGAGACCACAGAAGACATGTAGATATGAAATAAATGCTTAAACATGTAGCTAGTTGTAATGTTAGAGACCACAGAAGACATGTAGATATGAAAAAAAATGCTTAAACATGTAGCTAGGTGTAATGTTAGAGACCACAGAAGACATGTAAATATGACATAAATGCTTAAACATGTAGGTAGGCCTAGGTGTAATGTTAGAGACCACAGAAGTTAACCTTTTTCAAGCCTGTTTTCCCAAGACATTACTCTATAAGTCTCCAAAACCGGTGGGTCAAACTGAACAACCAATATGTCCATTTGAAGCTATGATTCCCTGCTTTCACAGGACATGACAAATAATTAAAATAAAATAAAAACTCAATGACTCATCCTGGGTCAGAACTAAGCGGTCACAGATGTGTGACCACCTGGCACCATTCCATCTACGCTGAAATGGACCACCACGCTACGCTGGACACATTAATACTGTTTCCATCTTGTGTGTGTGTGTGTGTGTGTGTGTGTGTGTGTGTGTGTGTGTGTGTGTGTGTGTGAGAGCAGCTTGTTTGCCTTCCTCACATCCTGCTGTTTGCAACTGTTCACCCTCGAGCACACGCACGCACAGACACACACACACACACACACACACACACACACACACACACACACACACACACACACACACACAGTCACACACACACTGAGATATCAAATATCACAGCTTTACAGAATCAAATGATGATCTCCATATTTTACACTATAGTTCCTGAGATCAGATAAAGATAAGATAAGATATAAACAGATTTGTATCTAAACTTAACTTCTGGACGTGAAGGCTGTGAACCGGGTGATGTCATCAAGAACCGTGTGATGTCATCATTGTGATGTCGTCATGGACCGTGTGATGTCATCATGGACCGTGTGATGTCATCATGAACCGTGTGATGTCGTCATTGTGATGTCATCATGGACCGTGTGATGTCGTCATTGTGATGTCATCACTGGAGTCGTAAAACCATTTCCTCTGAGAAGGGAAATGTAAATATTTGCTTTCCAAGCGTTTACATTGTGGTGTTACTGTTCACACACACACACACACACACACACACACACACTGTCTGTCGGGGGAGGGGTGGAGAGCCTTGGAGTTATATGAGACTAAACATCTGTGCGTGTGTGTGTGGGGGGGGGGGGGGTGGATTAGAAATGCGACAGAGAAATGGTGACGCTCTCTTTTGGGACAGACAGACAGACAGACAGGAAAGGAACATTCCAGAAGGAATGGTCAGTTGGTCTCTCTCTCTCTCTCTCCCCCTCTCTCTCTCTCCCTCTCCCTCTCCCTCTCTCTCTCTCTCTCTCTCTCTCTCTCTCTCTCTCTCTCTCTGTCTCTGTCTCTGTCTCTGTCTCTCGCTCTCGCTCTCTTCCCCCCCCTCTCTCTCTCTCTCATTGTCATTGTTAATGTCTCTCTATCAGTAACAGTAGACAGCAGTCATGCCACACTGCAGTGGACAAATAGCAGACTGTACTCTGTCCACGGACGTGTACGCACACACACATGCACGCACACATACACGCACGCACGCACACACACATCAGTGAGTCATGAATGGCTGCCTTTCTGGTGGTGGAGAAACACAGTCAGTCAGTCTGATACATCACAATATCACACACACACACACACACACACTCAATCGCAAGACTGTGTTCACTGAGCATGCACGCAAGCACACACGCACGCACAGATGTGTTTCCATCACATGCAGTCATAACATGAATAGCACAGACAGACAGACAGACAGACAGACAGACAGACAATTAAATCAATAAATACATTCCTGACGTTTTGACAGCCTAAAATATAAAAGACTGTGGCTCAGAAGGTAGAGCAGGTCGTCCAATGATCCATGGGTTGGTGGTTCGAATCCCGGCTCCTCCTCCTCCTGTCTACATGTAGAAGTGTCCTTGGGCAAGACACTGAACCCCAAATTGCTCCCGATGTGCTGGTTGGTGCCTTGCATGGCTTCCGCAGAAATCAGTGTATGAATGGGTGAATGTAATGCACAATCTATGTAAAGCGCCAAGGCGCTATATAAATGCACCATTTACCCATTTACAGACAGAACCTGGATTCAAAGGCACAAATTCACGCTCCAACATGTTGCACACGCGCACACACACACACACACACACACACACACACACCTTGATGACAGGTGAGATTGTATTCAATGCCTGGGGAGGGGGGGTTGGAATGCAGCAGAGGAATGTTATATGTCACACACACACACACACACACACACACACACACACACACACACACACACACACACACACACACACACACACACACAGATTGATGGGTGTGACATTTAAATCCCATTATCATTTGATTATCAGCACTATTACAACCTTTAGATTGTGTTTGTTTGTTAGCCTGAGGGACACACGTGCACGTGACACACACACACACACACACACACACACACACACACACACACACACACGTAGCTACAAGCTGTAAGGAAATTATCAGTAGTCATAAAATGGTTTTAGGTTGTGAATCAATTTGTGTGTGTGTGTGTGTGTGTGTAACTGTGTGTGTGTGTGTGCGTGTGCGCGCGCTGTAACCTTTGATATGACTATAAAATGATTTAATTCCATCTCCTTATCTCACTGCTCAACTCTTACATACAAACTAAGCCATACTAAAACTAAACCACGACTAAAACTAAGACTAAATATATTGACAATTTGGTCAACCCATTAAAAACTAGAATAAAATGTCAGGGAGGGACTAGTGGAGAAGAGATGCAGTAGAACTAAATGACAAGTCTTTTTTTTTTGCATGCTGAAAGTAGCCGATCTACAAGCTTGTAGATCTGTTATTTTTTATGAGTGTAAAATGTAATAATAAAAATCCCATACAAATAAAAATGAGGATGATGGTTATAACTATAGGGTCTACATTTCCTATTCAAATTTGAGTTGCTCAAGTTTATTTGCATAACAGTATAAACTATGATGTTTCTTACATTCTGATACACACGAGGACCGCTCTATTAAAAAACTAAAATAATAATCAATAATCATCAGTGCCCATACCCGAAGGCGGGGTTGGCGAAAGGGCCTTTCTGTGTGGAGTTTGCATGTTCTCCCCGTGTCCCTTAGGGTAGGTACCCTCACAAAAAACATGCAGTAATCCTGGTCACTAAACTGCCTCCCCCTGGCCAGCCGGGGCGCCTGATGGAGGGTAAAGGAACTGGTCGGAATAACGTGTTCCTTCCACGTGCTACGTCCAACCAGGGAACCCCCCCCCCCCCCCCCCCCCTGTCAGGTGTAAAGGAGCAACTTGGACACTCAGGCATGAAGGAAGCATGAGTTCAAGTCCGTTGCTCTCCCCTTGTCCCCCATATATGGGGACTAGGTTGGCGGAGGGTGTGTAGAGCCCAGGATCACGTTAGATAATTGACACAGGGGTGAAAAATGGGTTACAAAATCGTGGGATAAAAATTAATAAATAAATAAATAATAATAATCAACTATTTGCGTATCGATGTCTGCTACATGGATTCTAACCTTGTTCTCCCCCCCCCCCCCCTCTCTCTCTCTCTCTCCCCGCAGCACTTCTCTGGCCTCCTGGACGACCTTTCCCAGGATGCATTGCTGCTTGGCCAGCTGCTGAGTGACCCCTTCCTGTCCGGGGGCGGCGGGGGGCGGGGGAGGGCGTCGCCCATGGAGCAGGAAGGGGAGGAGCAGGAAGGGGCGGAGTCCCCGCCGTCCCCCCCCCACATCGCGGCGGAGCACAGCTACTCGCTGTGCGGAGACAGCCGGCCTCAGTCGCCACTGTCGCACCTCAACGGGGAGGCTGGAGGGAGCGACGCAGGTGAGCGTGTGTGCGTGTGTGCGTGTGTGTGTGTGTGTGTGTGTGTGTGTGTGTGTGTGCGTGCGTGCGTGCGCCTGCAGCCCAGGTGAGAGCCACGCCCCCGCCCAGCGGCGATGTACTACGACTACAAACCGCGACGAAAAATGTCCGTCGACTACAGTGTTGTTTTCGTCGACTAATACTGTGATGAAAAATGTCCGTCGACTACCTTTTTTTCACTGACAAAAACTACATGGAAACTAAATGCAAACTAAGCTATGATGACTAAAACTAAGACTAAATATACTGTGGATTTTGTCAACAAATAAAAACTAGACTAAAATGTTAGGAAGGGACTATAGTGGACAAGAGATCCAGTATAAGTCATTTTACACTTGGTTGCATGCTGAAAATAGCAGATCTACAAGCCCACAACGCGCCGCAGGCTATTTTCAGCATGTGTAAGGCCCGTCGAAATACATTTTAGTCGACTTAAACTAGACTAATAGTAAGAGACTAAAACTAGACCAACAGTAAGAGACTAAAGCTAGACTACTCCCCACAGTAATTTTAAACCAATCAGAGCCATTGTTGTTGTCGACTCCCCCAGGTGAGTCGGAGCTCAGCGATTGGACGATGGAGGAGCAGGGGGAGGAGTCTATGGACACCCTGCTGTGCGAGTCTCCGTCTCTGCTGCCCGTGTTGCTGCCGGGCCTCGCCCTGACACTGGACGGGCCACCCCACACCCCCACCCCCCCCGACGCCCCGGGGGTCCCCCAGGGGCCCCCCGCCCGCCCCGACGCCCCCCCGGGGGCCCCCAAGAGTCCCCGGGGCCGGGACCCCCCCGCCAAGACCAGTCACAGCCAGGCCAAGAGTGTCAAGGTTTGAGATCACTCTACACTCTTTATTTTAATGTTTAGGGTCTTTATAGTCTAATATTTAGTCCAGGGGTCCTCAACAGGCGGACCGCGGTGCACGACCAGACCGCGGACCACCTCTCTGTGGAACCTGGGCAAAAAGAATCATGGTGTGTGTGATATG
>NC_139714.1:27033938-27053938 GCF_964188405.1 Protomyctophum parallelum | reverse complement strand
GGGTGAATGTAATGCACAATCTATGTAAAGGTGTGTGAATGGGTGAATGTGAATGCAATGCACAATCTATGTAAAGGTGTGTGAATGGGTGATTCTAATGCACACACATCTATGTAAAGTGCCTTGGATAAAGGCGCTATATAAATGCACTCCTGTTGTGCAATATCTGTCTCCAAATGAACCACCCGATGGTGTTCTTTTTGTTTTTTAGGAGTTTAGCATTTATTTTAACTAGCAGATTAGAAGCCAAAGAAAGAACATTGTGTTCTCTTATGCATTTCTGCTGAATGACAATAAAGATATCCATCTATCCATCTATCGAATTACCTTAAGCTTAAAGGACCACTTCATCACTTTTCAACCTATCTTCATATAATTAGCCCCACCCCAAAAAGCGAGTGTCCAATACCAATCCAAATAGTTTAGCAGCGGTTGCTATGCAGGTCAAGCTTTCTTCGCTGCTAACGTGCCTATTGGACAAGGATGGGTTGGGGAGGGACTTAGTGAAGGGCTAATTGGTCCTCACTAATGTACATGATAAAATACCACCATTCTTATACTCAGTCTGTTGTCTCATAGGAGGGCTGTTCAGAAACCCGTCCACCAGTGACATCATCGTTTGTTATTTGTTTTGTTTTTTTCTCTAAAATGTATTTAGATTTTTATTATCGTGAGAACGATGGCTTCATTTGCTACAAAAGAGATACTTTAAGAGAGGTTTAACCCATTCTTGGCGGGAACCCCTTTTTGTGTTTTAAGGCGCATTATGTCATGCTTTAGCTGTAGAAAAATAGCACATCTACAAGCTCATAGATCTTGTAGATCTGCTACATCGTGAAAATGTGGTGCAAATCGTTCAATATTGACATTTTCTTTTAGAATCGTCCTCAGGTCTAAATGTGTTGCTGTCTCCCTCCCTCCCTGTAGGTGGCGGTGCTGTGCTTTGCAGTGTTTCTGGGTCATTTCTACCCCAGCAGTCTGACGTCCTGTTCCACCGTCACCGAGAGCGGCGTCGCTTCCAAACCGCTGCCCGAGTCCTACACCACCTCAGGTATGAAACACACCTGTCCACACCTGTCCTACACCACTTCAGGTATGAAACACACCTGTCCTACACCACCTCAGGTATGAAACACACCTGTCCTACACCACCTCAGGTATGAAACACACCTGTCCTACACCACCTCAGGTATGAAACACACCTGTCCTACACCACCTCAGGTATGAAACACACCTGTCCTACACCACCTCAGGTATGAAACACACCTGTCCTACACCACCTCAGGTATGAAACACACCTGTCCACACCTGTCCTACACCACCTCAGGTATGAAACACACCTGTCCACACCTGTCCTACACCACCTCAGGTATGAAACACACCTGTCCACACCTGTCCTACACCACCTCAGGTATGAAACACACCTGTCCACACCTGTCCTACAGCACCGAGTGCCGCGATACGAGCTTCTAGGTCTGCTATATTTTTTTTATCGTGAAAATGTGCCTCAAATCGGAGGCATATTAAATATAATAAGACAGAGAGATTATTTCATATTCAACAATGAGGTAAACTCAGCTAATGGACGCTGATTACACCAGCTGAGAGCATTACCCCCCGTCAAACATGCACGCACGCACGCATGCATGCAATGCACACACGCACACAGCTCTGTTGTTAAGCAGCATGAGTGTCCAGATTCAACATGTTCCATAATATTAATTCCACAGATTACATTTGTGTCAATTAGTTGACGTTATGCTGCCTCCCACGCACGCACACACACACACACACACACACACACACACACACAGACCCTTTGTATGTGTACTGTGTGTCTGCCTGCCTGCCTGTCTGTCTGTCTGTCTGTCTGTCTGTCTAGGGTGACAAAGAGTTTTTTGCACTGGTCAGATTTTTACATAATAGGCTGTTCCGACTCATGTCAATATCCCACGGGTGGCAGGGTGGTACTCGTGTCAATATCCCACGGGTGGCCGGGTGATACTCGTGTCAATATCCCACGGTTGGCAGGTCTGTTTTACTGTAAGACATGAATCCTGAGCCTGATAACAATGCTAATAAAACTGTGTGTGTGTGTGTGTGTGTGTGTGTGTGTGTGTGTGTGTGTGTGTGTGTGTGTGTGTGTGTGTGTGTGTGTGCGTGTGCGTGTGCGTGTGCGTGTGCGTGCGTCCTTCCAGTGAAGTCCCGTAACCTGCTCTCAGCCTTCGAGGACTCGGGGGAGCCACACCTCCTGGGTCTGGGCGGAGACTATCCCGACCAATGGGTGGACACGCCGGCCGTCGTCATGGCAGCCTGGCGTCGCTCCGAGACGCAGAAGCTGACAGAGGAGGAGGAGGAGGAGGCGGGGCCTAGCGGAGGGGCGTCGACGACAGAGAAGAAGCCCCTCCTCCCCCCCGGGGGGCCTTTCAGACTGTCGGGGGAGGTGGAGATGCCCCGCCCACCTCTGAGGAGCAACGAGACGCAGCAACAACAACAACATAAACAACAGAGCAACAACATTGTTCTGGAGCTGCACAGGTAAACACCTGAGCATCACACCTGTCCACACCTGTCCTTTTCAGAATAAAAGCTCTCCTGGCACTCAAGCGCCTTTATTTTGAAAGATGCTGATGCATCCATTGTGTTGAGAATTGTTACATTCTAACACTGTTTGTTTCCAGTTGTTTTATTCATTATGTAAATATTATGTCTCTCTCTCTCTCTCTCTCTCTCTCTCTCTCTCTCTGTGTCTCTCTCCCTGTGTGTGTCTCTGTGTCTCTCTGTCTGTCTGTCTGTCTGTCTCTCTCTCTCTCTCTGTGTCTCTCTCCCTGTGTGTGTGTGTCTATGTCTCTCTGTCTCTCTCTCTCTCTCTCTGTGTGTCTCTATGTCTCTCTGTCTGTCTCTCTCTCTGTGTGTCTCTCTGTCTCTCCCTGTGTGTGTCTCTATGTCTCTCTGTCTCTCTCTCTCTCTGTGTGTCTCTCTCTCTCTCTCTCTCTCTCTCTCTCTCTCTCTCTCTCTCTCTCTCTCTCTCTCTCTCTCTCTCTCTCTCTGTGTGTGTCTATGTCTCTCTCTCAGAGTGGATCAGAGGTGGAACGACAGCAGCAGTAAGGTGCTCCATCTGGATCGGACTGTCAACGAAACGTCCTGAGTGACCTTTGACCCCCCCCCACCCACCCACCCATGACCTTCGACCCCTCCCTCTCCAGAGCATGCTTTCAGCGTCATCATCGTCAGCGGTGTTGCTTTTTTTTGTTGTCGTTTTTTCGTGAGCTTGTAGATCTGCTATTTCTATTCTTATTTTATTTGAACATTTTGGCCAATGTTTTTTTCTTATATTATAGTTTGTTGATTACTTGTAAAAGTATCTCTACTGCAGAAATGCTCATACGTCACAAGAAACGCTTCAGATAAATCAACACTTTGCTTTGAGTGAAAGTTGTGCAGGAAAATATATACAGCAGATCTACAAAACCCAACCTGTGAGCTTGTAGATCGGCTGTTTTCAACTAGCCAAAGTTCAATTTTAATCCAAATCTACAAAGTTTTCAAATAATTGTAGTGGAGTAAGTAAATAAATACATAAAAAGTACAATATTTGCCTGTAGGTTACAGCCCATTTTCGTGAAAATGTGTTGCACTGAATAGAGGAGGCGGGGCCAATCGGTAGGGACACGCCCATACGTCCGGAGGAGGCGGGGCCAATCGGTAGGGATATGTCCAGAGGAGGCGGGGCCAATCGGTAGGGACACGCCCATACATCCAGAGGAGGCGGGGCCAATCGGTAGGGACACGCCCATACGACGGCCACGCCCATCGATATGTCACCGATATGTTACCGAAAAATTAATATAAATGCTCACAGCCAATCACATGGCAGAGATTTACATTTATAGTGTCCTTCATCACCAAATGTCTTCGCCAAAAATATCAGATCTACAAGCTTGTATAGAGATCTGATATTGTTGGCTTTACGTGGTTAACAAAAGTGGCATTTTAGTGTCCGTGATAATCTGGACCTTTTGGTACGGTCCCGTCTGCATTGTGGAGGTCGCTGGACGACGCTGGTCTGTCGTGGGTTTGTCGGTGTGCCGTTAGCGTTTCATAACGGTCGGGGATCTTTTTTTTTTTTTTGCCCCGGCAACAAAAAGGGGATGGGGATAAAAAAAACGACCAAATATGGGCGTCCAGAGTTTCCCTAGCAGGAGGCTGGTCTGCATCAATATGAGGTCTGTCTCAGGCGCGGAGCGACAGACTATCAACGAGAGGCGACTAGAGGCGTGGGGCGAGAGGCGACTAGAGGCGTGGGGCGAGAGGCGACTAGGGGCGAGAGGCGACTAGAGGCGTGGGGCGAGTCGGCGACTAGACCTGGATTATGGTGAGTGTCTCGAACACACTACGTAAAATCATTGGGGGGGGGGGGGGGGCACTTTGGGACGTGCTGCGTTCTCCAAGATAATCTAGTCTAGTCTGTCGCGACCGCTTGTGAATGAATAACTGTTAGTTATATAAAAAAAAAAAATCTTCTAAATCCTCCAGTTTTCTGAAATAAATATTTTCACGGTTTTTCAAAAATAGCAGACCTACAAGCTCATAGCGCGCGCTACGAGCTTGTAGATCTGCTATTTTTCAATAGCTAAATTACAACATAATAATGTTTAAAACGCCAAAAGGGGTTCCCGCCCCAAAATGGGTCAACCTTTAACATTGTTAACTTTTACCGTTTATTTGGGGGCCCGCTTGCAGTACCATCGCGGCCCAACAGGTTGAGAAAAACAAAAACAACATTTTATAGAAACGTCCTCTCCGGTGGCGGTTTTATTTTTTGTAGTAGTGAAAATAGCAGATCTCCAAGCTTGGCTGATCTGTTTATTAGCATTAAAAGAGTATTTTTTTTTATGATAAAGGAACTGTTTTGGACCACGCGGCCATATTGTGACATGTGAGGTTTTGGCGGGAACGACAGCGTTTTGGCGGGAAAGAGACGGTTTTGGCAGGAACCACGGCGTTTTGGCGGGAAAGAGACGGTTTTGGCGGGAACGACAGCGTTTAGGCGGGAAAGAGACCAGGAGCTCTGTATTTATAGAAACCTTCATTTGTATATTTTTATTTTGTTTTTTAAAATATTGTCCCGCGTATCGTATAGTTGCATTTCATTCGCTTTATTTTATTTCCTAAATATATATTTTTGTCATTTTTGTCTTATTATTATATTAATATTATTCCATTCCAGTAAATCGTACAGTAGTCTGGGTGTGGAGTGGGACATTTGGTATATAGTTTTTGAGAGGTGCAACCACTCCTATAGACCGATTCCGTAGCGGTTTCATGGTCGCAGCCTACGGATTTCCTGTAGGCGGACTCGACGTAGCTGCGGGGATAAAACCCTCACCAGGCGCACCTCTTCCACTACAGTGAACGGCAGAGTGACTGATGTTAGTTTGCCTCAAACTTTACTCCTTTACCTGCTTTTTTACTAACACTAACATTACAAAGATGCCCAGAACATCGAGATGAACCTGTGTAGTTTATGGCTGCTCCAACAGTAGTGGCAACATAAAAAATAAAATAAAACGGAATGTCTAATATCCACCGCGGTGGCTGAGACCAGAGCCATTGAGTAATGGTTGAGACGAAGCAGGGAAAGATACATATCGCCAGTCTTACCCAATACCAAATCTTTCTGTTTTATGAACACAAGGCTGCTGTATTTTATACCTCATACTATTAAAGCATTTAAAGTATGAGGTATAAAGTACACTGGCGTTATGTATCTTTCACTGCTTCGTCTCAACCATTACTCAATGGCTCTGGTCTCAGCCACCGCGGTGGATATTAGACATTCCGTTTTATTTTATTTTTTATTTTGCCACTACTGTTGGAGCAGCCATAAACTACACAGGTTCATCTCGATGTTCTGGGCATCTTTGTAATGTTAGTGTTAGTAAAAAAGCAGGTAAAGGAGTAAAGTTTGAGGCATACTAACATCAGTCACTCTGCCGTTCACTGTAGTGGAAGAGATGCGCCTGGTGAGGGTTTTATCCCCGCAGCTACGTCGAGTCCGCCTACAGGAAATACGTAGGCTGCGACCATGAAACCAGCTACGGAATCGGTCTATAGACAGCTATGTGTGTGGCTGTGTCTGTCTGTTTGTCTGTCTGTCTGTCTGTCTGTCCCATGTGTCCCTGGCTGTGTCCGAGCACGAAAACAGCGTTATAGCGTTTGTTCACCACCAAGTGTCACTGTTGCACAGCCTAACACACAGACACACACACACACAGGCCAGGGAGGAGGGCTTGTACAGTACAGTACAGTACAGTACAGTACAGTGATCTTTTTTATTATCCTAAAATATTGACTATATTCATACATTCATGAATCCACTTGCTGACCGGCTGTCGGTGTTGATACATAACGTCACTTTTCCATTCACTGTAGTAGAAGGAGGTGCGGGGAAACCGCAGATATGTTGTCTCCGCCTACAGGAAATACGTATAGGCTGCGACCATGAGACCCGTTTCTGAATCACTCTATCCACACTTTTCCTGGGCTGTGTGTGCTCCAGTTCCTGTTGATTTCATTGGATATCATTGGTCATCTGACCAGTTTCATTGGCTTTCATTGGATCAAATCGACAGGAACTGGAGCACACACAGCCCAGGAAAAGTGTGGATACAGAGACATGCATGCTTTTCCCATCAGGATACGCCCCCCTAATCTAGACTGAGTGGCAAAACATTGAGCAGCATGGAGTCTTGGAGTTTGGAAGCGCTCGTTGGAATATATATATTTTAGGCCAATAAAAAAAACGATATACCAAAATGTCCCACTTTAAACAAAACAAACCTATTGGCTGCCGGACTATACAGTATGTCGTTATTGTTTTGATACCTTTTTTTTTGTTCAATTTATTATTTTATTGTGCTCTTTTTTTTATAATATTGTTTATGTTGTATGTTTAATGTCGTGTACAGAACTTTATTCTACATTCAGTAGCAGTGTGGGGATAAAAATATAAAGAAATATTATATGATCATTCATTTCTGAGTCTCCAAAACATTTGTAAATAAAAAGGTTTGTAAGGGAAAATGTTCGTTGTCACACTTCTTTGATCACATTTTAATTAATAAAATAAAAAGAAGAAATTTATCTCAGATATGTTTGTGTGACTGTCACTGTACCAGACAGTACTGGGACCCGATCTACACAATCTATGTATTTGATAAAGCCGCTATAAAAATGCACCATTTTACCATTTATTTGTGCTCCTGGAAGATCTTCAAGCAACATAACATGGATTAATCACACCCGTGTGAAGTGAGGGGCGCTAATATATTAAAGTCTAACTCATGTTGATGAGTTCATCACCTAATGGTGATGTAAAACAAACGGTGCAAACACAAACATTAAACGCCATTAACAGTAAAGAGACAATATGACGTAAATGAGGTACATTATGACGTAAGTTTTCTCTTCATTGTCCATGGCGTTTACAAAACAAACATTGAACTAAAGACAATTAACATTAAATCTGTGTAAAAAACCAGACACGAGATATTGAGAGAGAGAGAAGGGAGGGGGAGAGAGGGGAAGATGTCAAGTCAAGTCAATTTTATTTATAGCAAATTTAAAAACAACAGCAGTTGACCCAAAGGGCTTTCCAGAACAGCTTGACCGTAGTCTATCACAGTGCAATAATAAAACATGTTATACAATTGATAAAAACAGGCCAAAACAAACAAAAATAACAACAACAATAAACACTAAAATTCACAATGTATTAAAAGCCAGACTAAAAAGGTGTGTTTTCAGGTTGGATTTAAAAATCTCCAGGGTGGGGCTAGCCTTGATGTGGAGTGGAAGACTATTCCAAAGTGTAGGTCCAGCTACAGAGAAAGCCCTTTTGTTTTCAGATTTGAAGGGGGGACTGCAATGAGTTTGAGAGTGGAGGATGTGAGTGTCCTGGTGGTAGAGGGAGCTGTTATTAGTTCAGAAATGTAGGAAGGGAAGGCAAGGCCGTTTAGGGATTTAAATACTTAATACTTAAAATGTATTTAAATACAGAGGTAGGCTACTGAGGAAAGGGAGAGACAGGCTGACAACAGACAGCAGTGAGAGAGTTGAGTGGGAGTCCAGGATAATTTATCTGCTCACTCGACCCTGACTTCTGGGTCTCCCACAAGAGAAGAAAGAGAACCAAGAGAAATCATTCAAAATAATGATCAACAATCTAGTGAATATAATTGGTTGCTATAAAATGTCAACTTAACCTCAGTGAGTGCTATATGTGATAATTAATTGCATTTTTATAGCACTTTTCCAGGTGCTCAAAGTGCTTTACAATGGTTCATTCATTGGGAGGTGAAGCGGCAAACAGTCGACGCCAGCGTCCTCACTTCCCACATTCACACACCGACGGTGGCGAGCTCACCCCGACCGACTCATTGGAGGCGACGTGGCGAAGTGTCACGAGGCGAAGTGTCACGAAGTGTCACGAGGCGACACGAGGCGAAGTGTCTTGCCCAAGGACACTTCGACATGTAGACAGGAGGAGCCGGGATTCGAACCACCAACCCATGGATCATTGGACTACCTGCTCTACCTCCTGAGCCACAGCAGCCGTTTAGCAAACACAGTAGTAAGATGGAAATTCTCCTTCAGGTCCTTGACATGAAATAGTTTGAGAACCCTGTGAGAACCACTGACAGAAACATGAGGTTTTACCCTGTGAGAACCACTGACAGAAACATGAGGGTTTAACCCTGTGAGAACCACTGACAGAAACATGAGGTTTTAACCCTGTGAGAACCACTGACAGAAACATGAGGTTTTAACCCTGTGAGAACCACTGACAGAAACATGAGGTTTTAACCCTGTGAGAACCACTGACAGAAACATGATGTTTTAACCCTGTGAGAACCACTGACATAAACATGAGGTTTTTAACCCTGTGAGAACCACTGACAGAAACATGAGGTTTTCAGGAAACATTTAGGATTTAGATGCCTCTTTTTTGTTAGAATCGGCCTACACGTCCGTCCGTGTAACAGCTAATCTCCGGCACCATTAACCCGGTCGATGCCAAACTTCGCACAGACACTCCCTGGATGCCAACAATGAACCTCCGCCCCAGATTCTGTCCAGAAATCCTGCAACATTGAGCGACTGCAGTTTCTTCCAGCGCTGAAAATTCTGTAAATGTTGCCTTTTATATAAGTTGTTAGCAGCATGTCACAGAGTTACCCAAGGGAGTTGTCTTGGAACACACTGAGGTGATATCTATGATAGACACCTTTATGGTAAATGGTAAATGGTGCATTTATATAGCGCCTTTATCCAAGGCGCTTTACAGAGATTGTGCATTACATTCACCCATTCATACACCGATGGCAGCGGAAACCATGCAAGGCACCAACTAGCACATCGGGAGCAATTAGGGGTTCAGTGTCTTGCTCAAGGACACTTCGACAGTAAATCTGGGGAGCCCGGGTTCGAACTGGCAACCTTACAGTTACCATCCAGGCACTCTACCCCTGAGCCACCGCCGCCCCATGAACACATCTGTGAAGAAAGCACACCTAAAGCACACCCACAACACCAGAGGGAGTTGCAACCCAGATTCGGCACAAACAAAGGGACTAAATTATTTTCGCTCCTATGCCACCAAAATGTGGAACGCCCACCAACAGTCATTAAGACATGTGAATCCCTTGACTCCTTCAAAACCGCTCTCATAGGGCACCTTACGGACGGCTGCAATTCAAGACTGGCCCCGTAAAAATCTGGAATCTTTTGGAGCTGCAGAATTTGTCCCATCATCAGCAAACTCAACATATGGTGTTGTGTGGACTGTGTGTGTATGTGTGTGGTGTGTGTGTGTGTGTGTGTGTAATTGCTCCTACATGCTTGGACAGAGGGAGGTAGAGCGGCGCGTGTGTGTGTGTGCGCGTGAAGTGTGTGCGTTCAGTCATGATGACATTGTGTGCGCGCGTTGGGATAAACCACGTGCACGTGCGCGTGCGCCCATTATTTCTCTCACCCTGCTGTCCTAGTTTCTGACTGTCTGATGATGCAGGCTGTGGAGGGGGCGGGGCTGATGCGTGCGTGCGTGCATGCGAGTTGGTGTGTGTGTGTGTGTGTGGTGTGTGTGTTGTGTGTGTGTGTGTGTGTGTGTGTGTGTGTGTGTGGGTGTGTGTGTGTGTGTGTGTGTGTGTGTGTGTGTGTGTGTGCTGTGGGGGGGGGGGGGGGTATCCCAGAATGCTCCTCTCTCTCTCATCATTTCTCATGGGACAGACACACGCACATAGATATCATACACACACAGTCACACACACACACACACACACACACACACACACGGCTGCTGCTGTAACAAGCAGCAGGCTGACCGACGGTGTGTCGTCTAGAGCGGATCAAACATCCTCCTTCTCCCCGCCGTCCGGAGCCTCTAGAGCGGATCAAACATCCACCTTCTCCCCGCCGTCCGGAGCCTCTAGAGCGGATCAAACATCCACCTTCTCCCCGCCGTCCGGAGCCTCTAGAGCGGATCAAACATCCTCCTTCTCCCCCGCCGTCCCGGAGCCTCTAGAGCGGATCAAACATCAACCTTCTCCCCGCCGTCCGGAGCCTCTAGAGCGGATCAAACATCCACCTTCTCCCCGCCGTCCGGAGCCTCCGCAGCGGCCACGTCTGGTCGCTCGACCCGCTCCCCTCGACATTGCTCCTCCTCCACGGACATCATAGTGGGGCGTGCAGCTCTCTGTGACCGGGGGACAGTGATCTGTAGCCCGGGGGACAGTGCCGAGAGGGAGAGGCCGGAGGACGGTGATCTGTAAGCCGGGAAAAAGTGATCTGTAGCGGTAGCCCGGGAGACAGCGAGAGGAGAGGCCGTGCCCGGGGGTCTCCGTGACGGTGACATCCAGGAGGGACGATCGATGTTAACGGACACGGGGGGTCCGTGCAGCATGGACCCCCCTGCGGGCAGAAGAGGAAGATGAAGAGGAGGAGGAGGAAGGGGAGGAGGAGGGAGCGGGCGGAGGAGGGTAGGGCGCCTTTCGGCCGGGGAGGGAGGCCTGCTGAGCGGGGACACCGTCAGCTCTCTGCCCGGGAGGATGGAGCTGGGGCTGGAGGACAGGCTGAGAGGACTGGCCTTCAGGAAGCAGACCTCTTACAGGTGAGAAGATCTGTCACAATTTTAACTGTATTTTTCTGTCTGTCTAATGTTAATGTATCTATCTAATGTCTGTCTGTCTGTCTAATGTATCTATCTAATGTCTGTCTGTCTGTCTAATGTATCTATCTAATGTCTATCTGTCTGTCTAATGTGTCTGTCTGTCTGTCTGTCTGTCTAATGTATCTATCTAATGTCTGTCTGTCTGTCTGCGTTTCCATCACATAACGTCTGTTTTCTCCATTTCGGTTCCATTTGTATAGCTGTACTGTGGTTGCTTTTTTAAGAATAGCCTTTGTTGTGTGTGTGTGTGTGTGTGTGTGTGTGTGT
Source organism: Protomyctophum parallelum (assembly GCF_964188405.1). Taxonomy (NCBI): domain Eukaryota; kingdom Metazoa; phylum Chordata; class Actinopteri; order Myctophiformes; family Myctophidae; genus Protomyctophum; species Protomyctophum parallelum. The sequence continues at coordinate 27,042,441 of NC_139714.1, read as the reverse complement.
GGGGTGGGGGGGGGGGGGGGGGGGGGGGGGGGAGCTAGCTTGCCTTCCTGATGCAGACCACACCGTATCTCATACAATATTCAAGAATTATGCAGTTGATGAGGATATAGTCACCTTTACAGGTCCTTCCAACCAGACTCAATCTCTCTGTGGTACCCTAACACGTTTCCTCCTGTCTGGAAGAGGCATTCCTTACCAAGGTGCTTAAAGTACCAGCGTCTTAAGGATGCTATACAGCTTGGCTACAAATGTAAACTACTTGTGTTCATATTAAATAAATCAGTGGTGAGGGGCCTGCAGATTGCAGGCATCATGCCCAAGCCGAGAGCTAATTAAGGCATCTGCTAAATTCTGTTCAGTGTCTGCAATAATTGGCAGTCGCCATATATGTAGAAGGCGATGGCTTTCTGTACCCGTGATCTGTATCTGAAGCACCCCTCGCACTTGTTGTAGAGTTTTTTCAAGTTTGCGCATCCACTATTGTTTGTGTTCAAGAATTTCTTGTAAAATTTGAATGCAAATCAAGGTGTGTGTGTGTGTGTGTGTGTGTGTGTGTGTGTGTGTGTGTGTGTGTGTGTGTGTGTGTGTGTGTGTGTGTGTGTGTGTGTGTGTGTGTGTACACAGGGGATTCCTGCATTGTATGGGAATTGTGTGGTCACATTTATATAAACACTAGTGACACACACACACACACACACACACACACACACACACACACAACTGACGCTGGTCAGAGCAAAGATTGAGGAAATGATGCAGAGAGAGGCAGAGAGAGAGACACAGAGAGAGAGACACAGAGAGAGAGAGAGGCAGAAAGAGAGAGGCAGAAATAGAGAGTGAGAGGGTGACAGAGACAGAGAGAGAGAGACGGAGAGAGACGGAGAGAGAGAGAGAGAGAGAGAGAGAGAGAGAGGCAGAAATAGAGAGAGATAGAGAGAGAGAGAGGCAGAGAGAGAGAGAGACGGAGAGAGAGAGAGAGGCAGAAATATAGAGAGAGGCAGAGAGAGAGGCAGAGAGAGAGAGAGGCAGAAATAGAGAGAGAGAGAGGCAGAGAGAGAGAGAGAGAGGCAGAAATAGAGAGAGAGAGAGAGGCAGAGAGAGAGAGAGAGAGATGGAGAGAGAGAGAGAGAGGCAGAGAGAGAGAGAGAGAGAGAGGCAGAGAGAGAGAGAGAGAGGCAGAAATAGAGAGAGAGAGAGGAGGCAGAGAGAGAGAGAGAGAGATGGAGAGAGAGAGAGAGGCAGAGAGAGAGAGAGAGACGGAAGAGAGAGAGAGAGAGAGAGACGGAGAGAGAGAGAGAGATGGAGAGAGAGAGAGAGGCAGAAGAAGAGAGAGAGAGAGAGAGAGAGGCAGAGAGAGAGAGAGAGAGAGAGAGAGAGGCAGAAATAGAGAGAGAGAGAGAGAGAGAGAGTTCCCTGGGTAGCCTGGTGGGTCACAACCAGGTTGTTTTTGGCATCACATTTAGATTTTAGTTTTAGTCGTTAGTCTCTTCAATAGTTTTCATTTAGTTTCAGTCACATTTTAGTCACCTGGAATGTTTTAGTGTTAGTCTAGTTTTAGTCGACTGAATGTCATAAGATTTTCTTTTACACTTGGCTGAAAATAGCCGATCTACAAGCCATGAGGCTCATAGGGCAGGAGCCTATCTCCTGTTTCTGTAGCGTGAAGCAGCTTTGATGTACAAGTACACCCCCTGGACACGACGCTAGTATGTCGCAGGGACTTACCCCCAAATCCAACCCTTGATGCTGAGTGTCAAGCAGGGAGGCAATGGTCCCATTTTACAGCCTTTGGTATGACCCGGCCGGGGATCGAACCCCCGACCTCCCAGTCTCAGGGCGGACACTCTAACCACAAGGCCACTGAGCTGGTAGATCGATATACAGACACTAAATAGACTCTGGAATGTACACTGCACATTTATATTTTAGAAATCAGCCAAACTATTAAAGCTGCATCAATGATTTTATTGGGTAGGGCCCTAAAAATTATGATCATGGGTCGCGTTATTGATCGCGGGAAGTATTTCGGGTACTTCTTGATTCCGCCTTGTGGTTTCCTTCCTGATGACCAAAGTTACCATCCGTTCCCCACTGGATTATACAGTAAATGTCTTTTTGAGCCCTCCTATAAACAGGGTTAAATTGTTTAATGTTTGTTTTAAAAACGCCATATTGACAATGAAGGGAAAAATGTACGTCATCTTGTCCCCTCTGTGTTTTTGTCACCGTTTTGTTTTACATCACCTAATCAACATGAGTTTGACTTTAATATATTGGTGCCCCTCACTTCACACTGGTGTGATTTTTGGATGTGATACTTACTGTGAAAAGGGTTTTTCTTTCCTCCACTGCTCTTGGAGAGCTCGACCACATTTCTACACCCGATGCAGGGCTATCCTGACACAGAACCTCCCCTCTGAGCCCACAGCGGAGGGTGAGGTTCCAAACAGAACCTCCCCTCTGAGCCCACAGCGGAGGGTGAGGTTCCAAACAGAACCTCCCCTCTGAGCCCACAGCGGAGGGTGAGGTTCCAAACAGAACCTCCCCTCTGAGCCCACAGCGGAGGGTGAGGTTCCAAACAGAACCTCCCCTCTGAGCCCACAGCGGAGGGTGAGGTTCCAAACAGAACCTCCCCTCTGAGGGAACAGCGGAGGGTGAGGTTCCAAACAGGGATATCCTGACACAGAACGTCCCCTCTGAGCCCACAGCGGAGGCTGAGGTTCCAAACAGGGCTATCCTGACACAGAACCTCCTCTCTGAGGGAACAGCGGAGGGTGAGGTTCCAAACAGGGCTGCATTCTATAGTAGGCTGTGTCTTTTTGAGGGGTGCTAGCCCACTCCTATATACAGGTTTATTGTTTGTCTTTAGTTCAATGTTTGTTATGTAAACGCCATTGACAATGAAGGGAAAACTTACGTCATAATGTTTTACATCACCATTACATCACCTAATCAACATGAGTTAGACTTTAATATTAGAGCGCCCCTCACTTCACATGGGTGTGATTTTTATCCTACGATTTTGCAACCCATTTTTCCACCCAGTGTCAATTATCTAATGTAATCCTGGGCGCTACACTTCCTCTGCCAACCTGAGGGGGGAGGGGGGGGGGGCTGCGGACTGACCTCATGCTTCCTTCTATGCATGAGGAGTCCAAGCCGCTTCTCTTCACCTGACAGGGTGGTAGTATCTCTGGTTGGACGTAGCGCGTGGAAGGAACACGTTATTCTGACCAGTTCCTTTCCCCTCCATCAGGCGCCCCGGCTGGCCAGGGGGAGGCAGTTTAGAGAGCAGTTCCTTTCCCCTCCATCAGGCGCCCCGGCTGGCCAGGGGGAGGCAGTATAGAGACCAGTTCCTTTCCCCCCCATCAGGCGCCCCGGCTGGCCAGGGGGAGGCAGTATAGAGACCAGTTCCTTTCCCCTCCATCAGGCGCCCCGGCTGGACAGGGGGAGGCAGTATAGAGACCAGTTCCTTTCCCCTCCATCAGGCGCCCCGGCTGGCCAGCGGGAGGCAGTATAGAGACCAGTTCCTTTCCCCCCCATCAGGCGCCCCGGCTGGCCAGGGGGAGGCAGTATAGAGAGAGACCAGTTCCTTTCCCCCTCCATCAGGCGCCCCGGCTGGCCAGGGGGAGGCAGTATAGAGACCAGTTCCTTTCCCCTCCATCAGGCGCCCCGGCTGGCCAGGGGGAGGCAGTATAGAGACCAGTTCCTTTCCCCCTCCATCAGGCGCCCCGGCTGGCCAGGGGGAGGCAGTATAGAGACCAGTTCCTTTCCCCTCCATCAGGCGCCCCGACTGGCCAGGGGGAGGCAGTATAGAGACCAGTTCCTTTCCCCTCCATCAGGCGCCCCGGCTGGCCAGGGGGAGGCAGTATAGAGACCAGGATTAGGCTGTGTCTTCACTGTACTAGACCTCTGCCCAGCTGTAGAGCACCGAGTCGGTAACGATGGAAGTTGGAGATCCATGCCCTGAACGGCTATGCAATACCCGTTGTACCCGTGTCAGAGTACCCGTTCCACCCATCTGTCTGTGTCCATTTTATGCCCATATATGGAGTTTTCTGTATGGCTCTCTGTGTCCCTTTCATTCCTATATATGGAGTTCTGTGTCAGGTATGCCCAAATATGGAATGTTGTGACGTCAGAACAGGCCAGCTCCATATATGGAGCCTGGGCAGGAGCCCTGTCCAGAGCCCGGGCAGAGAGAGAGAGGCCTTTTGGGGCGGTTCTGGAGAACCGTGGGTCCGACCGACTCGACACCGGGCACTGCGCTCCCTGTGGGGGGTGTGGAACGCGTGTGTCCAATGTGAAGTCGGTGGGGCGAACGGTTCTCGAGTTATACGTGGATTACAACACGCGCATGCTAGACCTGTACTGTCTGTCTGTCATGGTTTCTGTTTTGTTGTGGTCTGCATTTGGAGGTCAAATCAATAAACTGTGTGTGTGTGTGTGTGTGTGTGTGTGTGTGTGTGTGTGTGTGTGTGTGTGTGTGTGTGTGTGTGTGTGTGTGTGTGTGTGTGTGTGTGTGTGTGTGTGTGTGTGTGTGTGTGTGTGTGTGTGTGTGTGTGTGTGTGTGTGTGTGTGTGTGTGTGTGTGTGTGTGTGTGTGTGTGTGTGTGTGTGTGTGCCTGCGGTCGTTCAATGAAAGAGCATTTAATGTAAATCAGCTGCGTTTAATGTTAAAACGTACTGTCATGCTTTAGGGAGGAAAATAATCACATGAGCGCTCCATGTTTCAATGACCAGAGGATGAAGAATTGAGTACATTTACTCATAGTGAAAGGATGAAGTATTGAGTACATTTACTCACAGTGAAAGTACAGCAGTAATAAAACACTAAAAGGTGTATTTAGAGTACTCTACTTGAGTAAAAGTACTTGGATACTTTTCCAGGCCTGCTGGCAGGAAGTGTGAGATGGTAATCTGTGCTTTGAAGTAAAGATTTGACCATATGAGGTAATATGAAAGAGACATCTGTGTCTGTGTGTGTGTGTGTGTGTGTGTGTGTGTGTGTGTGTGTGTGTGTGTGTGTGTGTGTGTGTGTGTGTGTGTGTGTGTGTGTGTGTGTGTGTGTGTGTGTGTGTGTGTGTGTGTGTGTGTGTGTGTGCGTGTGCGTGTGCGCGCGCAGTGTGTGTGTGGGGGCACGTGTAACTTATCTGCCAAATATTTGTCACAGTTTGTGTAAACATGCGTGTGTGTGTGTCCATGCACGCGTGCACGTGCAATGCATGCGCTCAGTGTTCCAGAATAACTACCCTTCTTTTCATCTATTCTTAGATGTCGTTTGACGGTGTGTTCTGAAAGACTGTGTGACTGTGTGTGTGTGTGTGTGTGTGTGTACGTCATTTTCAATTGATCGGAAATCGCATCAGGACATTCCATTTTGACCTATAAATGGTCTTCACATTCACACACACATTCACACATTCACACACACATTCACACACACATTCACACATTCACACAGACACACACACATTCACACATTCACACCATGGAAACCATGCAAGGCACCAACTTGCACATCAGGAGTAATCAGGGGTTGCTCAAGGACACTTTGACACTAACTCTCGGGAGCCCACAGGGTTCGAGCTGGCAACCTTGTGGCCAGACTGTTGCCTCTCAAAATGTCCAAATGCTTCCGTCGTACAGTCTGGAGCGACGGAAGCTCTGATCACGAGTAAAATATAAATGCTTCCGTCATACAGTCTGGAGCGACGGAAGCTCTGATCACAAGTAAAATATAAATGCTTCCGTCATACAGTCTGGAGCGACGGAAGCTCTGATCACGAGTAAAATATAAATGCTTCCGTCATACAGTCTGGAGCGACGGAAGCTCTGATCACGAGTAAAATATAAATGCTTCCGTCTTACAGTCTGGAGCGACGGAAGCTCTGATCACGAGTAAAATATAAATGCTTCCGTCATACAGTCTGGAGCGACGGAAGCTCTGATCACGAGTAAAATATAAATGCTTCCGTCATACAGTCTGGAGCGACGGAAGCTCTGATCACGAGTAAAATATAAATGCTTCCGTCATACAGTCTGGAGCGACGGAAGCTCTGATCACGAGTAAAATATAAATGCTTCCGTCATACAGTCTGGAGCGACGGAAGCTCTGATCACGAGTAAAATATAAATGCTTCCGTCTTACAGTCTGGAGCCACGGAAGCTCTGATCACGAGTAAAATATAAATGCTTCCGTCTTACAGTCTGGAGCCACGGAAGCTCTGATCACGAGTAAAATATAAATGCTTCCGTCATACAGTCTGGAGCAACGGAAGCTCTGATCACGAGTAAAATATAAATGCTTCCGTCATACAGTCTGGAGCAACGGAAGCTCTGATCACGAGTAAAATATAAATGCTTCCGTCTGACAGTCTGGAGCGACGGAAGCTCTGATCACGAGTAAAATATAAATGCTTCCGTCATACAGTCTGGAGCGACGGAAGCTCTGATCACGAGTAAAATATAAATGCTTCCGTCATACAGTCTGGAGCGACGGAAGCTCTGATCACGAGTAAAATATAAATGCTTCCGTCATACAGTCTGGAGCGACGGAAGCTCTGATCACGAGTAAAATATAAATGCTTCCGTCATACAGTCTGGAGCGACGGAAGCTCTGATCACGAGTAAAATATAAATGCTTCCGTCATACAGTCTGGAGCGATGGAAGCTCTGATCACGAGTAAAATATAAATGCTTCCGTCATACAGTCTGGAGCGACGGAAGCTCTGATCACGAGTAAAATATAAATGCTTCCGTCATACAGTCTGGAGCGACGGAAGCTCTGATCACGAGTAAAATATAAATGCTTCCGTCATACAGTCTGGAGCGACGGAAGTTCTGATCACGAGTAAAATATAAATGCTTCCGTCATACAGTCTGGAGCCACGGAAGCTCTGATCACGAGTAAAATATAAATGCTTCCGTAATACAGTCTGGAGCCACGGAAGCTCTGATCACGAGTAAAATATAAATGCTTCCGTCATACAGTCTGGAGCGACGGAAGCTCTGATCACGAGTAAAATATAAATGCTTCCGTCATACAGTCTGGAGCCACGGAAGCTCTGATCACGAGTAAAATATAAATGCTTCCGTCATACAGTCTGGAGCGACGGAAGCTCTGATCACGAGTAAAATATAAATGCTTCCGTCATACAGTCTGGAGCCACGGAAGCTCTGATCACGAGTAAAATATAAATGCTTCCGTCTTACCGTCTGGAGCCACGGAAGCTCTGATCACGAGTAAAATATAAATGCTTCCGTCATACAGTCTGGAGCAACAGAAGCTCTGATCACGAGTAAAATATAAATGCTTCCGTCATACAGTCTGGAGCAACGGAAGCTCTGATCACGAGTAAAATATAAATGCTTCCGTCATACAGTCTGGAGCAACGGAAGCTCTGATCACGAGTAAAATATAAATGCTTCCGTCATACAGTCTGGAGCAACGGAAGCTCTGATCACGAGTAAAATATAAATGCTTCCGTCATACAGTCTGGAGCAACGGAAGCCCTGATCACGAGTAAAATATAAATGCTTCCGTCATACAGTCTGGAGCAACGGAAGCTCTGATCACGAGTAAAATATAAATGCTTCCGTCATACGGTCTGGAGCAACGGAAGCTCTGATCACGAGTAAAATATAAATGCTTCCGTCATACAGTCTGGAGCAACAGAAGCTCTGATCACGAGTAAAATATAAATGCTTCCGTCATACAGTCTGGAGCAACGGAAGCTCTGATCACGAGTAAAATATAAATGCTTCCGTCATACAGTCTGGAGCAACGGAAGCTCTGATCACGAGTAAAATATAAATGCTTCCGTCATACAGTCTGGAGCAACGGAAGCTCTGATCACGAGTAAAATATAAATGCTTCCGTCATACAGTCTGGAGCAACGGAAGCCCTGATCACGAGTAAAATATAAATGCTTCCGTCATACAGTCTGGAGCAACGGAAGCTCTGATCACGAGTAAAATATAAATGCTTCCGTCATACGGTCTGGAGCAACGGAAGCCTCCGCAAAAAAATCATCCTAATTAGAAATCATCTAAACATACATACTGTATAGCTTGCTGCAGAAATGGACGTACAAAATAAATAAATATGAAGATATCTTTTAAAATATATTTTGGTGAACGGAAGTGGCAGCTTCCTTGCTCTGATTTCGGGATGTGTAGAGCCATAGATTTGGAGATCGTGGAATAGTTGTATGGTTTCGGCACTAAAACCTTCACAAACATTTCCATGTCAAGGACCCCCACAAAAATGTATTTAATTGGCCTCCAATCCCCATCTGAAATATGTTGTTCCAGGGACCCCAACACATTTTCACGATTTAAAAAAATAGCAGATCTACAAGCTCGTAGCGCGGCACAGAGTGCCACGCTACGAGCTTGTAGATCTGCTATTTTTCAATAGCTAAAGTGTAACATAACGCTTAAAACGCCAAAAGGGGTTCCCGCCCTGAATGGATTATAATATGCCTTTTGGATTATTCCTG
>NC_139714.1:27023938-27026438 GCF_964188405.1 Protomyctophum parallelum | reverse complement strand
ATCTCAGGTCAGAATGGGTTAATCAGACCAGTGTGTGTCCAGTGGAAACCTCGTATGAATCTGATCTCAGGTCAGAATGGGTTTTAAGTAGCATGTAACTCTCTCTCTCTCTCTTCAGGAAGGCCATCTCCAGGTCAGGTCTCCAACATCTAGGACCTCCTCAGGTCTCTGGGTCCACGTCGGTCAACGGACCGTCTAAGGAGCTCCGCAGCACCGTGGACTGGACGGTACGCACGCACGCACGCACGCACGCACGCAGGCACACACACACACACGCGCATCTTTTAGCTGGAGAAAGCTCCTGTTACTAAACAAACACTCTATAGAGCGCCGAAGTCCTGACGTCACTCGCTCGTCCCCTCGAATGGTTCTCGAGTTACGTGCGTTACAACCGTACACGCTACACGCACCTTGAACACAGAGTTCAAGTACCGGCTCGGAGTCATTTTTAGACTCAACCCTAACTTTAAAAAAAAACTTGTGAAGAAAGTGACGTGTTTCATATAGCACGCACAGGGCCCCTGAGGTCAAGTCATGCGGAATGGCTATTTGAGGGTCTGTCTTACTTTGTGTTCGTTCAACCATTTATAATCACTAAGATTTAGCATTCCTTTCATGTAAAGGTTAATCATTACTCTGTGCAATTATATGTTTTTTTTTCAAGTTTCTCTGGGAAACTTGTCAAGGTCTTCACGCACAGATAGCGCTGGGTCCTCCCTGCATCCTTCTTCCTCTCTCCTCACTCTCCCCCTCATCTCTGTCTGTCTGTCTGTCTGTGTGTGTCTCTGTCTCTGTCTCTCTCTGGTTGAACTGGGACAATATAATACTTGTATTCTCCTTTTCTCATGTTATGTTACCTGGAGATCCTGCCATGAGCACATCTGTCAACTAAACGTCCATGTATACGTGTAATAAATATCACTTTGAACCACTTGAGATACTTATTCCTCAGCCGTTGTAGTGTACAAATTTGCCACATCAAAAGTCACTAATACGATTAAACTCAACCTTCAAAATTCAGTCGGACAGTCGGAGCGGCCAGATCGTATCTTCACATCACACATTGAATACTGTTTCACTAACTGGTCTTGCACAGGCGTGACTACTCTCACACCCATAGAATAGACACAGGCGTGACTACTCTCTATAGGGGAATCAGTACCAGAGCAACAACTCGAGGAGACTGAGAAGTGCCGCACCGGCAAACGACATTCGGCCAAAATGTCCTCTCAGTACAGGGTTGTGTTAGCCTGACACTCAGCCTGAATTTTCATTTCGTTTCACTCCATTATTCAGTCTGAACGCCCTCCCTACTACAACCGTTTCTGGGATGGGCGTTGCCAAAGAGGCAGTCTTCGGTGATTGGTTCATACCAACCAATCAGAATAGTAGGAAAGCAGATGGCATTGTGTCAATCATGTGGCTATGGCTAACCCGTTTGCTAACCAAACAAACACAGCCAACGAGCGCTACTAGTATGTAAACAAAAGCGGTAAAATATGTCGGATGATGATGTTTATAAAACCTCTCGTGTCTTCAAAGAAACTATTTATCATACGTCGATTCAATCTGAAAAATGCATGGTTGCTTGAAAACCAAAGCTGCAACCATTTATGATCTTGTTTTATGTGTATTTTTTATGCTGTGTTCCCGATGTAATGTCATGTAAATGTATCCCACTGTTTGTCGGTTTTTATATTTTGTGTTTCTTTGTGAGGACTGCGGATGAATATTAGCAACTGTGCTACAGTATATCCGGTGTATTTACGTCCATGTGACGTCCATTAATATGCATCGTCCTGTCTAAATAAACAAATACAGTAAAGTAAAGCAGACTCAAACGTATACACTTGCAGTTTGGGACAACTCCAAAGCAAACGCCACATGCCCCAACATTTTATTTACCTGCTATAGTGTCAACCCCTTACCCCTGGGAAAGGCTAAGTGTGTGTGTGTGTGTGTTTGTGTGCTGTGTGTGTGTGCTGCGTGTGTGTGCTGCGTGTGCTGTGTGTGTGTGCGCTGTGTGTGCGCTGTGTGTGTGTGTGTGTGCGCAGGAGAACGCTGTTAACGGCGACCACCTCTGGCAGGAGACGAGCTGTTCAGGAGATCTGTGTTACCTGGGAGAGGATTCCTGTCTGCTGAGGACCGCAGTGAGTAGTTGTGTGTGTGTGTGTGTGTGTGTGTGTGTGTGTGTGTGTGTGCGCGTGCGCATGCTTTTGTTTGTTTGTTTTGTTTGCACGTGTGTGGACTGTATAAGTGCAAGGAGGACAAGTTAGACAACGCACATGTTGTCTCTTGTTGCACATGTTGACTCTTCTCCCTTCTCTAAAACACCCTGGACAACGCTCCACACGTCCCAGACTCTTCTCCCTTCTCTAAAACACCCTGGACAACGCTCCACACGTCCCAGACTCTTCTCCCTTCTCTAAAACACCCTGGACAACGCTCCACACGTCCCAGACTCTTCTCCCTTCTCTAAAACACCCTGGACAACGCTCCA
>NC_139714.1:27006438-27021438 GCF_964188405.1 Protomyctophum parallelum | reverse complement strand
GAGAATAGCCCTTGATGTCTTTACGGGGCTGCCTGGAGCCACACATTCATAGTCATATGAGCCGGGCGGTGCTTAGACGGCACCGCACGGCATGTGTTTGGAAGGCAATCAAGCGCTCCCCTTCCCCAGTACAGCTACAGAGATGCGGAATCAGCTGCGAATGATATGAAGTGATTGAAGGTGTGGATTATCGGTGAAATTTACAACGGTCACGTGACGGTAACCAGCCAATCAGAATGAAGTATTGGGACTACCCGTTTTAGAAAGATAATTATGGGGGTCCTTGACATGAAAAAGGTTGAGAACCACTGATGTAAAAACACGAGGTTTTAGAAGACATTTTTTGAGAATCGGCCTCAGGTTTAATTTGGTTAACCCTTTCCTCCAGTTCCACAACAAGGTGACGTCATGTTTTAACTAGGGCTGTCAATCGATTAAAATATTTAATCTGATTAATCGCATGATTGTCCATAGTTAACTGTGATTATTCGCAAATTAATCGCATATTTTGTATACGTTCTAATTTTCTAAATCTACTTTGTCAAATCTACTTGCAAGTGCAACAAACAACGTCATGATGATTAACGTAGAAACATTAAACTTTGATTGATTGATTGAAATATGTATTAACATTTTGCATGCAGAATTACTTGTTTACAAGAGGGTCCACCTTGTTCAATTCATCAAAGAGTGACAATCAAACAATAATAGTGACTGGTTATTAAATTAGCTCTCCTGTTTAAAACTACTATTATGGGGAAATTATACTATTATGGTGAAATTATATCAATGGAAAATAAACAGGCTAATACATACCAAAAAAAAAAAAAAAAAGATTTAATGCTATAAAAACATGAAAATAGATTAGGCTCCTTCTTTATACTAATAGCACTAATAGCATACAATTCATAATAACCATGGAGGGTAGAGGAATGGAGTTAATCAATGATAATATTTTATTTGTGGATATAAATTATATATTTCGCCTCAAATATCTTAGTTTTACCAACATTGTTAATGTGAAATAGTTTCTATATGCTTATGTATTTAAATTGTGATAATTGCTATAGCTATTGGAGCTACAACAAGGTGACATCATGGTTTAACCCTTTCCTCCCCAGTTCCACAACAAGGTGACGTGCTTCATGCTGCATCAGATCGAGGAGGCGTGTTCTCTGGGAGCGCACGCCGGCGTCATAGTCCCGCCTTCCTGGATCCTTAAAGTCAGGAGACCTCAGGTACACACACACATGCACGCACACACACGCACACACACACACACACACAGCCACTTGCGTACGCACGCACGCACGCACACACACACTCACACACACACACACACACACACACACACACACACACGCCTCAATTAATCTAGCTTCTAATTGCACTCAGAATGACAATTGACAAACAATTGTGTCCGTGTGTGTGTGTGTGTGTGTGTGTGTGTGTGTGCGCGCGCGTGTGCTTGTGTGCGTGTGCGTGTGTGTTCCAGAGCTCCTTTAAGACATCGAGGAGGAAAAGGCGGACTTCGTTCAAACGGAGAACGAGCAAGAAGGACGTGAGTGGAAATCTTTCCCTTTAAAATCCTGCACTATTAACATGAAAAATAGCAGACCTACAAGCTCATAGCGCGGCACTACCGCAAATTCATCATCCGCCTGCTATATCCAACCGCATCGTCCTATTTATATTAACACATTTTTGGGAACCCCTTTTGGTGTGTTAGCATTATGTTGTGCTTTAGCTATTGAAAAATAGCAGATCTACAAGCTCATAGCGAGTGGCGCGCTATGAGCTTGTAGATCTGCTATTTTTTGGAAAATCGAAGAACCACTGACATAGAAACATAGCTTTTTCAGAAAACTGTCAGGATGTAGAAGACATGTATAGAATCTGATCTCAGGTCAGAATGGGTTAACACATTTTGTGCCCAAGACGTCCACAGACGTCCTATGAATTACATGCATGTGGTGCCCAGGACATCTGTGTAAAAAAATTAATAAAGTGGGTCTAAAAAGTGAGCACCTCTGTGTCAACCTAGAAAGATCTCCCCCTTCCTCATGCAAAAAACTGTTGCCGTTGATCTCTCTCTCTCTCTCTCTCTCTCTCTCTCTCTCTCTCCCTCTTCTCTCTCTCTCTCTCTCTCTCTCTCTCTCTCTCTCTCTCCCTCCAGGAGTCAAAATGGCGTCCGTTCATATTGAAGCCCCTCCCCTCTCCACTCATGAAACCCATCCTGGTTTTTGTCAATCCCAAGAGTGGCGGAAACCAGGTGACATCACACACTTCTATACTTACATAGTTAAACTATGACACACCAAACAACTTTATTTATGGAAAGAGAAATCACACCTGTGTGAAGTGAGGGGTGCTTATCATCATATAATCCTCTCTCTCGCTCGCTCGCTCGCTCTCTCTGTCTCTGTCTCTGTCTCTGTCTCTGTATCTGTATCTGTATCTGTCTCTGTCTCTCTCTCTCTCTCTCTCTCTCTCTCTCTCTCTCTCTCTCTCTCTCTCTCTCTCTCTCTCTCTCTCTCTCTCAGGGCACCAAGGTGCTGCAGATGTTCCAGTGGATCCTGAATCCTCGCCAGGTCTTCGATCTCTCCCAGGGCGGTCTGAGAGAAGCGTGAGTACACTAAAGGAGCACTTCACCCCATTTTCTGCCTATCTTAATTAAAACACATTCCCCGCCGATGACGTCAAAATGAATCCGACACTAAAATGCCAACAGACGCCGTGTCTCTGCTCGTGTGCAGCGTTTGGTGTCGTTACTTCCCTTTTGGTGTTAGCATCATGTTATGCTTTAGCTCAGGGGTCGGCAACCGGCGGCTCTAGAGCCGCATGCGGCTCTTGAGCACTCCCCTGGTGGCTCTCTGTAGCATTACAAAAAAATCGATGAAAATGTATAATGTTTATTTTTTCACATTTTTATTTTTCATTTATGGTTTCTGTAGGAGGCAAAACGTGACAGAAACATTCTTAAGTTTCCCAAATTTGTAAAAATGTGTAGAATAAATATTAAGTTTCAGCACATAATGTCAACTAAAATTTGTGTCATAACATGCGACACTCGCATGCTGCGCCAGACAGGTGTAAACAAACCGGTGGGTGTGTGAGGCTGCTGCTACGCTATGGCTTCTACAGGGAGAAAAAGGAAAATAGCCGACGAAAACCGAGGTTTTAACAATTCGTGGACAGACGCTTATGCCTTCACAGCCAATGCAGATGGATTGCCTGTATATGCTTAATCTGCAGTGACAAACTATCAAGCAACAAAAAAAGTAACATTGAAAGACATTTCCAGGGAAAGCATGTTAAGTTTGCAGCTGACCACCCGGCTGGGAATGAGAGAAAGAGGGCTGTTGCAGAACTGCAGAAGAGAGCAAACTAACTTTTAAAAAGTGGTTCGCAGCTTCAAACTCCAGTACTCCACCACTACTGCTAGTTTCGTTGCAACCCGGGAGATAATAAAACGTGGCAAGCCGTTCACAGACGGTGACTATAGGGCGCGTTCGGAAATACCACACCGGAGCACACTCGCCTATTAGTTTGCATTGCACAGTGGGCTCAGTGCGCTATTTCCGAACGCGCCCATATGAAGGAGTCATTCATTAAAATATCAGAGCACCTATTCTCAGACTTCAAAAACAAAACTGAGATAATACAGAAAATTAAAGACATGCCTCTCTCCGCAAAGACAGTCAAAGACAGAGCCATAAAAATGGCAAACAACATCACCAGTCAACAAATCAATGATATCAATTCAGCCCCAGCATTCTCGGTTGCCTGTGATGAGTCGTGTGATGCGATTGATATCGAACAAACTGCGCTGTTGTGCAGGTATATAAACGGTGACGGGCCGCAACAAAACATGGCATAATAATGTAATGAAAGTTAAACCATAGCGCACTTTATTTTAATAGATAGGCTAATATCCACTTGCAGCCCTGTTGTCTTCATTATATAAGCATTTTAAGGCTTAAAAAAATGTGCGGCTCCAGATAGATTTTGAATTAATGTTTTTGGTCGAAAATGGCTCATTCAACATCTTGGGTTGCCGACCCCTGCTTTAGCTGTTGAATAATAGCAGATCTACAAGCTCATAGCGCACCACCGAGTGGCGCGCTACGAGCTTGTAGGTCTGCTATTTTTGAAAAAATCGAAGAACGACTGACATAGAAACAGCTTTTTTCAGAAAACTGTCAGGATTTAGAAGACCTTTTTAGAATCTCAGGTCAGAATGGGTTGCCACAGGGAGGAGGCTGGGGAGGTGGAGGGCGTCTGAACCCTGACATCATCTGAACGACCACAGAGTCCGCATGTATAGAACACAGAGTATAGTGAGTGTTTAAATGGACAGTACTGTGTCTGAGAAACAGACACACTGATTGGTGGGAGTATATATATGAATTAATTAACCATTATAGCCAATGAATGAATGGGGGGGGGGGGGGGGGGGATAATTACCTAGTGACTTCCTGACCTGAACTATATCGCTGCGCTGGATTGTAAGAAGTCGTCCTTATTTTTCGGCAAAATGTCTAAAATCTTTGTGTGTGCGTGTGCGCGTGCGCGCGCGCGTGTGTGTGTGTGTGCGCGCGTGCATGTGCGCGTGTGTGTGTGCGCGTGTGCGTGTGTGTGCGTGCGCGTGTGTGTGCGTGTGCGTGCGTGTGTGCGCGATCGTTGCCAGGTTGGAGCTGTACAGGAAGGTTCCCAACCTGCGGATCCTGGCCTGTGGGGGGGACGGCACGGTGAGACAGTTAAAGGGATATTTCACCATTTCGGTCATTCTATATCACTATAACACCCCAGACAGTTTTTAATTCTCATGTGAACACCATTTATTTTTAAGATTAGAAGAATAAGGATCCATACAATTCCCAATATCTGTCTCTCTCTCTCTCTCTCTCTCTACCTGTCTGTCTCTCTACATGTCTGTCTCTCTGCCTGTCTGTCTGTCTCTCTGCCTGTCTGTCTGTCTCTCTGCCTGTCTGTCTCTCTGCCTGTCTGTCTCTCTACCTGTCTGTCTCTATATCTGTCTGTCTCTCTACCTGTCTGTCTCTCTGCCTGTCTGTCTCTCTACCTGTCTGTCTCTCTACCTGTCTGTCTCTCTACCTGTCTGTCTCTCTCTACCTGTCTGTCTCTACCTGTCTGTCTCTCTACCTGTCTGTCTCTCTACCTGTCTCTCTCTCTACCTGTCTGTCTCTCTATCTATCTGTCCTGTCTGTCTCTCTACCTGTCTGTATCTACCTGTCTGTCTCTCTACCTGTCTGTCTCTCTACATGTCTGTCTCTTTACCTGTCTGTCTCTCTACCTGTCTGTCTGTCTCTCTACCTGTCTGTCTCTCTACCTGTCTGTCTCTCTGCCTGTCTGTCTCTATACCTGTCTGTCTCTCTACCTGTCTGTCTCTAGGTGGGATGGATCTTGTCGGCTCTAGATGAGATGAAGCTCCGCCCCCAGCCCCCCGTGGCGGTACTTCCTCTGGGAACAGGAAATGACCTCGCCAGGACGCTCAACTGGGGCGGGGTGAGTTTCACACACACACACACGCATGCACGCACGCACGCACGCGCACACACACACACACACACACACACACACACACACACACACAGTGCGTCCAACACATAGACTGTTAAAAATATGGACAAAGCGTTCCCCGGGTCTAACATGGACGTAAAATGAAGCCAATAATTCCTTGCACTGTAAGTCGCCATCTTTCTTGATCCGTTTGGGCCCAGCTGGCCATTGGCTGGCCCAGACAACGAGGCGGGACTTCCCCCCTTCTTCTCCGTTGGTTTTTATTTTGACTCGAGTGGGATGGGAATCCCGATCATAGACTGTAACGGTAGCCACGCCCCTCAGAACATAGGCAACTTTATGGTCATTTCTTTTATAAATGGGACCATAATTCTCCAAAAAGAATATTATGACATTATAAATGAGACTTTAAACTAGTGACTGGAAGCAGAAAGTATTCATGACCATGTTTATTAAGGTAATACAGTCTAGGTGAAGTTGGGCCCAAATACATGGACTTCTATGGGTTTTCTTTTGGGTCCAGTGACAGCGCCACAACAGGCCATTATATGGACTTTCAGGAAATCCCGATTTCCTTGTGGCTTCACAAAATATCTGTCTGACTGCCCCCCCCCCCCCCTGGTCCCACAGGAAGTACACACTTCCTGTGTTACTGTAGACTGCACAGTGACCTCTACATGACCTCTGTGACCTCATATGCGTGAACCTGTGTATAGGAGGGGCTAGGGGAGGGGCTCCCTGGCTATGATTGGTTGAAGTATTTGTTGACAGTATACAGAACCACGCGCGCGCGCGCGCGCGCACACACACACACACACACACACACACTATACACACTATACACACTATACACACACTAAACTATAGAGGGTTTAAGTGGCGGTGAATTTTTCAGCTAAACGGAAGCTAAATTAAACCATGAATTTAAATCTCTGCCATGCTGTGAGCGAGCACTCTCCTCTCCTCTCCTCTCCTCTCCTCTCCTCTCCTCTCCTCTCCTCTCCTCTCCTCTCCTCTCCTCTCCTCTCCTCTCCTCTCCTCTCCTCTCCTGTGTGTGTGTGTGTGTGTGTGCGCTGATGGGTGCAACTATCATCAGATTGTTATCACTGTCAGGTACACAAACTGCAGGGAGTGTGTGTGTGTGTGTGTGTGTGTGTGTGTGTGTGTGTGTGTGTGTGTGTGTGTGTGTGTGTGTGTGTGTGTGCAGGCTTGACGCTGTCTTTGGCACCTTTATCTCCTGACTCAGCAATGGTGTTCAGGACAGACAGACAGACAGACAGACTTTAGCTACTTTAGATCTACAAGCTCATAGTAGTGCGGCACCGAGTGCCGTGCTATGAGCTTGTAGATATATTTTCAGATGGGGGTCGGCAGCCAAATACAGATAATTCTGGGGGTCCTTGACGTGAAAAAGGTTGAGAACCGCTGACATAGAAACACCAGGCCTGTCTCTAAATGTCTGTCCCTCCTCAGGCCTGTCTCTAAATGTCTGTCCCTCTCCAGGGCCTGTCTCTAAATGTCTGTCCCTCTCCAGGCCTGTCTCTAAATGTCTGTCCCTCTCCAGGCCTGTCTCTAAATGTCTGTCCCTCTCCAGGCCTGTCTCTTCGGTCTGCCTCCTCCGTCAAACTAAAAGTCCTCCCAGCCCGTCTGTCCACCATGGGGTCAAGAGCTTTCAGCCGCTCTGCCCCTCACCTCTGGAACTCCCTCCTATCCCCCTGACATCAGAAACATGGACTCTATCACCATATTCCAAACTCACCTCAAAACCCACCTGTTTAGGCAGGCCTATAACTCTGTGTGACCTCTGTGTCTTCTGCTGCAAGCTGTGTTTTGTTCTGCTTTTAACTGTGTTTTGTACTGTTTTTAACCTGTACGGCGACCTCGAGTGCCCTGAAAGGCGCCTTATAAATAAAATGTATTATTATTAAATGTCTGTCCCTCTCCAGGGCTACGCAGACGAGCCCGTCTCCAAGCTCCTGGGCCACGTGGAGGAGGGCTCCGTGGTGCAGCTGGACCGCTGGAACCTTCTGGTGGAGAGGAGCCCCTCCCCCTGCCACGCCCGAAGGAGCCACGCCCCCTCCCCTGCCACGTCGCCAGTGCCTCAAAACAGCCACGCCCCCTGCCACACCCCCGCCACTCCGTCGCCAGTGCCGCAAAAGAGCCCCGACCCCGCCACCCCCCGCCCCCACCACCACGAGACACAGGTCAGAAAGAAACCACCTTAGGGGGGAGTCAGAACCTGACTCCCCAGAACCAAATGGACCCTTAATTACGGGTCCGTTTGGTTCCATTCATTATATACTCTCAGAGAGGTACAGAGCAACGAGCTTGTAGGTCTGCTATTTTTGTAACAATGGTGAAAAACAATAGTTTTGCTTATACTATGTGGGTCAGATAAAAATATGTGTTCGTTACCTACTGCCTGTCTGTCACTCTGGGGCAGAATAACCACCAAATAACCGCCATAAATACCCCCAAACCCCCATGAATACCCCATATACCCCCATAAATACCCCCAAACCCCACAAAAAAAAAACTTTTTTCGAGTTGAACTCCGACACCTCTTGAGTTAGAAATTAAGCACTGTGCATACTCATAGTTTCATTATGTAGACATTTCACTGTTATTAGCTTGCTTAAGTTTACTCTCTCGTGTGTGTGTGTGTGTGTGTGTGTGTGTGTGTGTGTGTGTGTGTGTGTGTGTGTGTGTGTGTGTGTGTGTGTGTGTGTGTGTGTGTGTGTGTGTGTGTGTGTGTGTGTGTGTGTGTGTGTGTGTGTGTGTGTGTGTGTGTGTGTGTGTGTGTGTGTGTGCGTGCGTGCGTGTGTGTAGCTTCCTCTCAGTGTGTTCAACAACTACTTCAGTCTCGGATTCGATGCTCACGTCACCCTGGAGTTCCACCAGTCCAGAGGTTAGTGTACGCACACACACATGAAACGCACACACGAAACACGCATGCACCCTGTAGTTCGATGGGGATCAAACAGCTGAATGAATGCCCCCCCACCGACAGGGGGTGTGATCGGGGTGTGATCGGACAAGATGGCGCCGCACTATGGCGACATGGTTCTACTCTTGTTTGTTTTTTTGTTTGTTTGTTTGTTTATGGAACCCAGCGTTGGTCTCGTTCAGTACGACAGGACTGAACTCCTTCACGTTCGGGCATACATGCCCGCTTTTCTGCCTGACCTGCCACCGGACTACCAATTCTATGTAGGAAATGGTCTACACAAGCCATAGATACATTACAGGACTGTTTGGAGTCCACAGAATGGACTAACCTCTGGACTGACGGTCAGGATATTGACACGTACACTGACACTGTTACATCTTACATCCACTTCTGTGAGAGTGTTTGTATTCCCACAAGGACCATTACGGTTTTTAACAACAGCAAGCCCTGGTTTAATAATGAAGTGAGATCGCTTTGTAGGGAGAAACATGCTGCTTATAAACGTGGAGATATGGGGAATTATAAGAGACTGAAATATGCATTTCAGCGTGCTGTGTCTAAGGCTAAGGCCTCCTACAAAGTGAAGCTTGAAAACAAACTGCAAGCAAATTACATCAAAGGTGTATGGCAGGGTTTGCAGGACATCACTGACTATAAAACCAAACACCATGTTCCAGACAGGGACCCCTCCCTTCCTGGGAGGCGTAATGATTTTTATTGTCTGTTCGACAGTGAAAACCATCAGTCCCCCTCTTTTACAAGAGAGCAGGGTGACTCTCCACCCAACATACATGAACATGATGTCAGACTGTTGCTCCGTCAGCAAAACCCCAGGAAGGCGGCAGGGCCTGATGGCGTGTCGTCTGCCACACTAAAGCACTGTGCTGACCAACTTGCACCTATCCTCACTTCCATTTTCAACTGGTCACTTGAACTCTGTACTGCGCCTGCTTGCTTTAAATCTGCGGTTATCATTCCTGTCCCAAAGAAAAATAATATCACCTGTCTTAATGACTATAGGCCTGTTGCCCTAACATCTGTCATTATGAAAGTCTTTGAGCGACTGGTCTGTAAACACCTGTCCAGCATAGCACTAGACCCCCACCAATTTGCCTACAGAGCAAATAGGAGTGTAGATGATGCAGTATCCCTCTGTCTGCACACTATCACCTAACACCTAGAATCCAGATCCACCTATGCTCGTGTACTTTTTGTTGACTTCAGCTCCGCATTTAATACAATAGTGCTTGGGAAGCTGATCTCAACCCTACAGGAGCTAGGCGTCAGCACACATCTATGTAAATGGATCTTTAATTTTCTATGTAACAGGAAACAGGTGGTCAAAATAGGTGATCTCGTCTCGCTGTCGAGGCTCCTAAACACTGGGGCCCCCAGGGGTGCGTCCTTTCTCCACTTCTCTACTCATTATACACTCATTTCTGTCAATCTCACTTTAGTACAGTTATGATGTATACGTTTGCTGATGACACATCCTTAGTAGGTCTTATTACCAACGAGGTTGAAACCGACTACCGCAGAGCAGTAGAGGAGCTGGTGAGATGGTGTGAGAGTTACAACTTGATTCTAAACATCTCTAAAAAAATAAATCGAGTCCCCTCCCCCCCCTCTTCATCAATGGGGAAGAGGTAGAAAGCGTTTCCTCCTTCCGGTTCCTAGGGACCACCATCCATGAATCCTTATCATGGGATCTTAACACCAGTCTCATAATAAGCAAATCACACCAGCGTCTCTATTTCCTGCGGCAGCTTAAGAAGTTAAAAGTCAGCCAAGCAGCCATGACTCACTTCTATAGGGCCACTATTGAAAGTGTTCTCACCTTCTCCATGCTGGTCTGGTTTGGTCACACAACCTCTCAAGACAAATCTGGAAAGAGTAGTATGTTGCGCATCAAAAACCATTGGATGCAGCCTCCCTACACTTTCCTCACTCTATTCCACCAGAATAATTAGGAAGGCAAATAAAATCATTGCAGACAACTCCCATCCTGCACATCACCTCTTCAATCTCCTCCCATCAGGCAGGAGATATAGAAGTATCCAGAGCTCAACATGTCGCTTCAGGGATAGCACTATGCTGCTGTTTTTTTCTTTCTGTATTGTACTGTCCTTCTTGTCTGTGTATCTATGGTTGTCTGTATATGTTGAGTATGAACCAAGACAAATTCCTATCAACTTGTTGACATGGCAAATAAATTATTGAATCTTGAATCTTGAATCTTGAAATCAACATTCATCCTTCTTCGTGCGGTCGCCTCGACACGTCATCGTCGCTCTTCACGTTTTCGTTCAAGGGAAGTAAAAGGAATCTGATTTTTGATATTTAAACAAACATCCACAAAAACTGAAAAATCTCCCATTGTTTTGGCATCTATCGTCAGGCGTGATGACCACCAGGATATGGTCTAAAAGTGTGAGAAAACGATTTTTCTACCTGATCTTGTGGTCTACAAAATTGTTTTTCTTATCAACTAGTACCAACAAGGTGGACTAGTGGATTTACTAGTCGACTAGTAAACTAGTCGACATTCTAAAAATGTTTGTTTGAAAATGACAGTTTTCTGAAAAAGCTATGTTTCTATGTCAGTCTTTCTTCGATTTTAGCACACCTACAAGTTTGTAGTAGCTTGTAGATCTGCTATTTTTCAATAGTGTGTTGTGTCGGCTATTTAACGATGGCTTGTTGTCGGCCTGGATGCTTTTAACACACAGCTGGAGATCTCTGTGGCCATGTGCCTGTGTGTGAAGAGTGCAACATGGCTGTGAGAAGTGTACTTGGCAATCAATTCGGCCCACTGGCAGAGCCTGATTGGTTGAGCCTCATAATTGGCTGAGGCAGAGGTTGGAAATTGCACAGGTGAAAGGAGTTAGCCCCATTAGGCCCACTGACAGAGCCTGCAGACCAGAGCCTTTTGTGGTGGTTCTGGAGAACCGTGGGTCCGACCGACTCGACACCGGGCACTGCGCTCCCTGTGGGGGTGTGGAACGCGTGTGTCCAATGTGAAGTCGTGGGGCGAACGGTTCTCGAGTTACGTGGATTACAACCGTACACACACGTACGCACGCACGCAGAGACGTGGCACATTTATAGTACGATGTGTTTTCAGATATCTTTTATGTGTGTTTTTAGATATATGTATATACAGATATTTACAGATATATTTTATATGTGTGTTTTTCAGAGGCCAACCCAGAGAAATTCAACAGCCGCTTTCGTAACAAGATGTTCTATGCAGGAGTGAGTCACGCACGCACGCACACACACACACACACACACACACACACAATTTGACGTGCCAATACACAGCCTACGCAAGTTGGCGCACACACACGCATGTGCACCCACGCAGAACACACACACACACACACACACACACAGAGCCTAGGCAAGTTGCCATGTATGTTTAACTTGGCCATTTCCTCTTTCTCTCAAACTGTGCGTGCGTGCGTGCGTGCGTGCGTGTGTGCGTAGGCTGCGTTCTCTGACTTCATACAGAGAAGCTCCAGGGATCTATCTAAGCACGTGCGAGTAGTGGTGAGTACATGCACACACCCACACACAGTCAGACGCACGCACACACACACACACACACACACACACACACACACACTGCGTCTCAAAGTGAGGTCCAGGGACCCCCAGTGGTCCTTGAGTGGTCGCCAGAAAAAAGTTGTCACCCAAATCAAAACATCCTAACCAGAACCAAACCACTCCCTGAACCATGCCATATTTTACTATTTTGAAAAAACATTCTCTCTCCTCTCTCTCTCTCTCTCTCTCTCTCTCTCTCAATTCAATTTAAATTTCAAAAGGCTTTATTGGCATAAAGCCCCCTTACCTCTGCGAGCTCATTAAACCATACGTCCCCGCCAGACCCTTGAGGTCAGCTGACCAACTGCTTTTGATTGTGACCGGCAAACCTCATGTGTCGCTAGAGGTGACCGACCCTTCTCTGTGGCCGGTCCCACTCTGTGGAATGCCCTGCCCCTTCCCATTGGCTCTGCCCAGTCCCTGGGTGTTTTAATGCCCTGCCCCTTCCCATTGGCTCTGCCCAGTCCCTGCAGGTGTTTTTAATGCCCTGCCCCTTCCCATTGGCTCTGCCCAGTCCCTGGGTGTTTTAATGCCCTGCCCCTTCCCATTGGCTCTGCCCAGTCCCTGCAGGTGTTTTTAATGCCCTGCCCCTTCCCATTGGCTCTGCCTAGTCCCTGGGTGTTTTTAATGCCCTGCCCCTTCCCATTGGCTCTGCCCAGTCCCTGGGTGTTTTAATGCCCTGCCCCTTCCCATTGGCTCTGCCCAGTCCCTGGGTGTTTTAATGCCCTGCCCCTTCCCATTGGCTCTGCCCAGTCCCTGCAGGTGTTTTTAATGCCCTGCCCCTTCCCATTGGCTCTGCCCTGCCCCTGCAGGTGTTTTTAATGCCCTGCCCCTTCCCATTGGCTCTGCCCAGTCCCTGCAGGTGTTTTTAATGCCCTGCCCCTTCCCATTGGCTCTGCCCAGTCCCTGGGTGTTTTACTGTGGAATGCCCTGCCCCTTCCCATTGGCTCTGCCCAGTCCCCCAGACAGATATACCTGGCTCTACTGTCCACTGGCTGTCCCTCAGACAGATATACCTGGCTCTACTGTCCACTGGCTGTCCCTCAGACAGATATACCTGGCTCTACTGTCCTCTGTCTGTCCCTCAGACAGATATACCTGGCTCTACTGTCCTCTGTCTGTCCCTCAGTTGATGACAACTCTCTCTCTCTCTCTCTCTCTCTCTCTCTCTCTCTCTCTCTCTTCCCCCCTCTCTCTCTCTCTCTCTCTCTCTCTCTCTCTCTCTCTCTCTCTCTCTCTCAGTGTGACGGTACAGATTTAACCCCTAAGATCCAGGAGTTGAAGTTCCAGTGCATCGTGTTCCTCAACATTCCCAGGTGAGACCGGTTCCAGTTTCAAATGGACCATTTGGTTCCATTTGTTCACTCAGAGTTAACCCATTTTGGGGCGTAATTCGAGAACCGTTCGCCCCACGACTTCACATTGGACACACGCGTTCCACACCCCCACAGGGAGCGCAGTGCCCGGTGTCGAGTCGGTCAGACCCACGGTTCTCTAGAACCACCACAAAAGGCTCTGGCCAGGCTCTGCCAGTGGGCCTAATGAGGCCAACTCCTTTCACCTGTGCAATATCCAGCCTCTGCCTCAGCCAATTATGAGGCTCAACCAATCAGGCTCTGCCAGTAGGCCGAATTGATTGCCAAGTACACTTCTCACAGCCATGTTGCACTCTTCACACACAGGCACACGGCCACAGAGATCTCCAGCTGTGTGTCAAAAGCATCCAGGCTGACAACAAGCCATCGTTAAATAGCCGACACAACACACTATTGAAAAATAGCAGATATACAAGCTCATACATAGCGCGGCACCAAGTGCCGGGGGTGTTCAACATATTGGAACAACATATTTTCAAATGGGGGTCGGTGGCCAATTACATATATTTTTGGGGGTCCTTGACATGAAAATAGTTTGAGAACCACTGACATAGAAACATGGGGGTTTTCAGAAAACGGTCAGGATTTAGAAGACATTTGTAGAATCGTCCTTGCAGGTCTAAATGGTTCCCAACTTGCATCGTTCCCAAGTACGCCGGCGGGCGACGGCGACGTACAGGTCTAGTAGGAATAAAGGGACACAGAGGGCCCCTACAGACACCTCCATATATGGGCGTACACAGACAGATGGGTGGAACGGGTACTCTGACACGGGTACAACAGGTGTTGTAGGGCATTTTGGTGTTTTAACTAAGCATTATGTTATACTTTAGCTATTGAAAAATAGCAGACCTACAAGCTTGTAGGTCTGCTACCGAGTGGCGCACTATGAGCTTGTAAGTTGTAGGTGTGTGTGTGCGTGCGCGTAGGTACTACGCTGGGTTTTAACATGGGTGTGTGTGTGCGTGCGCGTAGGTA
This sequence comes from Protomyctophum parallelum, assembly GCF_964188405.1. Taxonomy (NCBI): domain Eukaryota; kingdom Metazoa; phylum Chordata; class Actinopteri; order Myctophiformes; family Myctophidae; genus Protomyctophum; species Protomyctophum parallelum. The sequence goes on along the minus strand of NC_139714.1, from coordinate 27,006,984 downwards.
CTGTGCTGGCACCGTGCCATGGGGGAACCCGGGCGATCACAGGGACTTCGAGCCTCAACGACACGACGACGGATGTATCGAAGTGATTGGCTTCACCATGGCGACACTGGTAGAGAGACACCCGCAATGAATGGAAAAAAAACTTAATTTAGTTTTAGTCACCTGGAATGTGTTAGTCTAGTTTTAGTCGACTAAATTTCATGAGATTTTAGTCAACTAAATCTACAGTTGATTTAGTCGACTAAAATGTGTTTTGGCAGCCTTTTGTCAGTATATTTAGTCTTTATAGTTTTAGTCATCATAGCTTAGTTTTCATGTAGTTTGTAGTGTCATTTTCGTCAGTTGAAAAAGGTAGTCGACGGACATTTCTCGTCTTAGTTCATTTCCCCTCCTGTCCACCAGGCCGCGCTGCAGGTGGGCGGGCACGGCGAGAGGCTGCACCAGTGTAGAGAGGTAGTCCTCACCACCTTCAAGACACTTCCTGTTCAGGTGAGTCACTTCCTGTCCAGGTGACGCAGTACTTGGTCAGCTCTTTTTTCCCCCCAC
>NC_139714.1:26991438-27003938 GCF_964188405.1 Protomyctophum parallelum | reverse complement strand
CAGATGGATATACTGTCTTCATAATTTCATAATTGGCAATCTAAAATAACCATTACAGTGTCTGAAGCCATTCTAAGATGTCTCTATACAATTTACAATTTACAAATTTATTTGCAGCAAATACATTTAAGGGACATAAACAATATGATATTAATAAAACATGATTTATAGCATTCTGAAATCCAGATCTTTACTTAGTTTCCTCCGTGGCTGCCTTAACCTCAGCGTTATCTAACGATGACTCAATCTGCCCCACCGTGTGTGTGTGTGTGTGTGTGTGTGCAACACTGTGTGCGTGCGTCTGCGAGAGAGATGCACTGTAATTTGCTGCAGTTATTTCTGTCTTTGTTCAGTGTACTGTAATCTGTTTACTGTAATCTGTACTGTAATCTGTACTGCTATGTTCACTAACCTCTGAGCTTCTCTGTTTCCCACACTGTGCTGCATTCGCGCGTGTGTGTGCGTGCGTGCGTTCGTGTGCGTGTGTGTGCGCGTTCGTGTGTGTGTGTGTGTGCACGTGTAGTATTCAGAAGGTGTGTGCAGCTGATCTGCGCCGCCTCTCTGCTCCCCCAGACTCCTTGTAAGTACATGTCTGCGTGTGTGTGTGTGTTTGTGTGTGTGTGTGTCTGTCTGCGTGTCCGTGTGTGTGTCGTGTGTGCGTGTGTCCGCGCGTGTGTGAACACGGCCCAACATACGGCAACCTTCCCCGTGTTTCTTCACTAGTATAGTCCGATCCAGAAGAACACAGTTTGCCGTGAGTGTACGATGATAAGAGCGCCCTTCACTTCATATGGGTGTGATTTTTTTATTGCGACCGCACGTTGCATCTACTATGGACTCGTGCATTTCCCGTCAGTTGTTGGTTTGGTTGGTCACGCCGGCCCCTTATATGGTCATGCCTCATGACATCACGTGATGTCATCAATATTAAGCCCATATATGGAGATCCCCGATCTCATCGATATTGGCCAGCAACTCTTCATCTCACCTCAAACCCTTATATCTCCATATATGAAGCTGACCTGTTCTGACATTCCATATGTTGATCCTTCCCCATCCATCCTTCCTCTTCGATGTCTCCCTTTTGACTGATACCTGTCCATTTAAACTCTAGACGGGCCTGTTGACTGATACCTGTCCATTCAAACGCTAGACGGGCCTGTTGACTGATACCTGTCCATTTAAATTATGGACGGTCCTGTTGACTGATACCTGTCCATTTAAACTCTAGACGGGCCTGTTGACTGATACCTGTCCATTTAAACTCTAGACGGGCCTGTTGAATGATACCTGTCCATTTAAACTCTAGACGGGCCTGTTGACTGATACCTGTCCATTTAAACTCTGGACGTGCCTGTTGACTGATACCTGTCCATTTAAACTCTAGACGGGCCTGTTGACTGATACTGTACCTGTCCATTTAAACTCTAGACGGGCCTGTTGACTGATACCTGTCCATTTAAACTCTAGACGGGCCTGTTGACTGATACCTGTCCATTTAAACTCTAGACGGGCCTGTTGACTGATACCTGTCCATTTAAACTCTAGACGGGCCTGTTGACTGATACCTGTCCATTTAAACTCTGGACGGGCCTGTTGACTGATACCTGTCCATTTAAACTCTAGACGGGCCTGTTGACTGATACCTGTCCATTTAAACTCTAGACGGGCCTGTTGACTGATACCTGTCCATTTAAACTCTAGACGGGCCTGTTGACTGATACCTGTCCATTTAAACTCTAGACGGGCCTGTTGACTGATACCTGTCCATTTAAACTCTAGACGGGCCTGTTGAGTGATACCTGTCCATTTAAACTCTAGACGGGCCTGTTGAGTGATACCTGTCCATTTAAACTCTAGACGGGCCTGTTGACTGATACCTGTCCATTTAAACTCTAGACGGGCCTGTTGACTGATACCTGTCCATTTAAACTCTAGACGGGCCTGTTGACTGATACCTGTCCATTTAAACTCTAGACAGGCCTGTTGACTGATACCTGTCCATTTAAACTCTAGACGGGCCTGTTGACTGATACCTGTCCATTTAAACTCTAGACAGGCCTGTTGACTGATACCTGTCCATTTAAACTCTAGACGGGCCTGTTGACTGATACCTGTCCATTTAAACTCTAGACGGGCCTGTTGACTGATACCTGTCCAATTAAACTCTAGACGGGCCTGTTGAGTGATACCTGTCCATTTAAACTCTAGACGGGCCTGTTGAGTGATACCTGTCCATTTAAACTCTAGACGGGCCTGTTGAGTGATACCTGTCCATTTAAACTCTAGACGGGCCTGTTGACCTGTTGACGGGCCTGTTGAAGCCCCATGAAGTGACCAATAGAAGTCTATGTAGGAGAGCCTCCATTGGACTGAAGCCCCTTTAAGTGAACGCAGTTTGCGTAACTCTGTCTCTATCTAAGGCTCTGGTCAAGTCTAACTCCTCCTGCTGTCTGCATGTCAAGTCTAACTCCTCCCCCTGTCTGTGTCAAGTCTAACTCCTCCCCCTGTCTGTGTTAAGTCTAACTCCTCCCCCTGTCTGTGTCAAGTCTAACTCCTCCCCCTGTCTGTGTCATGTCTAACTCCTCCCCCTGTCTGTGTCATGTCTAACTCCTCCCCCTGTCTGTGTCATGTCACGTCTAACTCCTCCCCCTGTCTGTGTCATGTCACGTCTAACTCCTCCCCCTGTCTGTGTCATGTCACGTCTAACTCCTCCCCCTGTCTGTGTCATGTCACGTTTAACTCCTCCCCCTGTCTGTGTCATGTCACGCCTAACTCCTCCCCCTGTCTGTGTCACGTCTAACTCCTCCCCCTGTCTGTGTCACGTCTAACTCCTCCCCTGTCTGTGTCATGTCACGTCTAACTCCTCCCCCTGTCTGTGTCATGTCACGTCTAACTCCTCCCCCTGTCTGTGTCATGTCACGTTTAACTCCTCCCCCTGTCTGTGTCATGTCACGCCTAACTCCTCCCCCTGTCTGTGTCACGTCTAACTCCTCCCCCTGTCTGTGTCACGTCTAACTCCTCCCCTGTCTGTGTCATGTCACGTCTAACTCCTCCCCCTGTCTGTGTTAAAGGACAACTTTAGTTTTTTTCAACCAAGGTTCATGTTTTAGGTTGTTATTAGAGAAAGTAAAAGATGAGTGTTAATTTCTTTTCATTTGCTGCTTTCTTTCGTTTTAGGGATTTTAGCTGTTTTTGACAGGGGGGCGGGGGCATTCGAGCATGGGGCTAAATATGTATTTTTTTTACAAAATCTTATGGTGATTTATCTTTGTATTATTTACTATAGTCCTAATAAACGCCAGGAAATTACATCTGGCCACAGAAGATCACAGGATCTACTGAATGTGAAGGTAGCCTACTGGGGGAAGGCTTATACTGTGTGTATAGGCTCAATATGTCAGTTTGTCACATTCAATAGACCCTGTGATCTTTTGTGGTCAGATGTAATTTCTTGGGGTTTATTAGGACTATAGTAAATATTTAAAAAATAAATCGCCATAATATTTTGTAAAAAAATACATATTTAGCCCTACGCTCGAATGCCCCCGCCCCCCTGTCAAAAACTGCTAAAATCCCCAAAACAAAAGAAAGCAGCAAATGAAAGAAAATTAACACTCACCTTTTAGTTTCTCTAATAACAACTTAAAACATGAACCTTGGTTGAAAAAAACTAAAGTTGTCCTTTAAGTCTAACTCCTCCCCCTGTCTGTGTCAAGTCTAACTCCTCCCCCTGTCTGTGTTAAGTCTAACTCCTCCCCCTGTCTGTGTCAAGTCTAACTCCTCCCCCTGTCTGTGTCATGTCTAACTCCTCCCCCTGTCTGTGTCATGTCACGTCTAACTCCTCCCCCTGTCTGTGTCATGTCACGCCTAACTCCTCCCCCTGTCTGTGTCACGTCTAACTCCTCCCCCTGTCTGTGTCACGTCTAACTCCTCCCCCTGTCTGTGTCATGTCACGTCTAACTCCTCCCCCTGTCTGTGTTAAAGGACAACTTTAGTTTTTTTCAACCAAGGTTCATGTTTTAGGTTGTTATTAGAGAAAGTAAAAGATGAGTGTTAATTTCTTTTCATTTGCTGCTTTCTTTCGTTTTAGGGATTTTAGCTGTTTTTGACAGGGGGGCGGGGGCATTCGAGCATGGGGCTAAATATGTATTTTTTTTACAAAATCTTATGGTGATTTATCTTTGTATTATTTACTATAGTCCTAATAAACGCCAGGAAATTACATCTGGCCACAGAAGATCACAGGATCTACTGAATGTGAAGGTAGCCTACTGGGGGAAGGCTTATACTGTGTGTATAGGCTCAATATGTCAGTTTGTCACATTCAATAGACCCTGTGATCTTTTGTGGTCAGATGTAATTTCTTGGGGTTTATTAGGACTATAGTAAATATTTAAAAAATAAATCGCCATAATATTTTGTAAAAAAAATACATATTTAGCCCTACGCTCGAATGCCCCCGCCCCCCTGTCAAAAACTGCTAAAATCACCAAAACAAAAGAAAGAAAGCAAATGAAAGAAAATTAACACTCACCTTTTAGTTTCTCTAATAACAACTTAAAACATGAACCTTGGTTGAAAAAAACTAAAGTTGTCCTTTAAGTCTAACTCCTCCCCCTGTCTGTGTTAAGTCTAACTCCTCCCCCTGTCTGTGTCATGTCAAGTCTAACTCCTCCCCCTGTCTGTGTTAAGTCTAACTCCTCCCCCTGTCTGTGTTAAGTCTAACTCCTCCCCCTGTCTGTGTTAAGTCTAACTCCTCCCCCTGTCTGTGTCATGTCAAGTCTAACTCCTCCCCCTGTCTGTGTTAAGTCTAACTCCTCCCCCTGTCTGTGTTAAGTCTAACTCCTCCCCCTGTCTGTGTTAAGTCTAACTCCTCCCCCTGTCTGTGTTAAGTCTAACTCCTCCCCTGTCTGTGTCATGTCAAGTCTAACTCATTCAGGATGCTGAATCTTCCTAATGTGTTCAAACTGCGTGTGTGCGCGTGCGTGCGTTCGTGTGTGTGTGTGTGTGTGTGTGTGTGTGCGTGTCAGCTCCCATGCGGCTCCAGACAGGATGCGTCTCAGAGTGAACAGGATCAGTCTTCAGGAATACGACTCACTGCTTTGTGACAAGGAACGGCTGAGAGACTACTGTGAGTATGAGAGAGAGAGAGAGAGAGAGAGAGAGAGAGAGAGACCTCCAAATACTGCTGTCAACTTTCAACAGTCCTAAGGTCCTTGCAGACCTGGAGGAGACCTGTGTTGATCCAGGCCCTCTGGAGCAGACCTGGAGGAGACCTGTGTTGATCCAGGCCCTCTGGAGCAGACCTGGAGGAGACCTGTGTTGATCCAGGCCCTCTGGAGCAGACCTGGAGGAGACCTGTGTTGATCCAGGCCCTCTGGAGCAGACCTGGAGGAGACCTGTGTTGATCCAGGCCCTCTAGAGCAGACCTGTGTTGATCCAGGCCCTCTGGAGCAGACCTGGAGGAGACCTGTCGTTTATCCAGGCAACAATGCCTGCGTTCCTTGCTTTGAAGGCCCTTTAACCCTCTAAGACCCAGCGTTGCTTTTTAGCAACAATATTATTTTAATTAATTACTTTTTTTTTTTTTTCTGTTCTTTTTTCACCTAAACGTCATCAGTGATGTTCATTGCAATGCCATTTCAATGCCATTGGTCATGATATTTGGATATAAATACCCCCCACAGAGGCTGAAATTCGCACAAATTAAAAATGTCTGGACCAAAAAGTTACGCTGACGCGTTTCGGCTATGCAGCCTTCATCAGAGCATGTGATGATATAGCCGAAACGCGTCAGCGTAACTTTTTGGTCCAGACATTTTTCATTTGCCAATAAAGAAATGGAAATGTGAGTACCTTGTCCCCCGCTTGTTTAATTTTTGGATGTGCTACCTTTTTGGAATTCTTATGCGTGAAATTGGAACACGGGGTAATGCTGCGTGCGTGCATTTATTAATACCAGTAGGGGGTGCCAGAAACAGAGAGAGGGGTAGTGCTGAGAGAGAGAGAGAGAGAGAGAGAGGGCGAGAGAGAGAGAGAGAGGGGAATTGCACCACTCGGTTCACACAGGTGTGATTTTTTAGTCTTAGTCCTAGTAGTACAAAGTAGTAGTAAGGTTGAAATCTATTTTTTGCAAGTAGAAATTAATGCGGGTCTTAGAGGGTGCTAACGTCTCCTATATGGATGTATATCTATCTCTGACAGAAAATCTTTTTATAGTTTCACAAGATAGTATCACTCAAAGTGTTAATGTAACACAGCTCTGTTTACACCTTTATGAATTGATCTTGATTGTCTTGTCTTGTCTTGTGTGTGTGTGTGTGTGTGTGTGTGTGTGTGTGTGTGTGTGTGTGTGCGTGCACACAGCCATCCCAGTGGGCATCGTGGTGGTGAGAGGTGACTGTGATTTGGAGACGTGCAGACTCTACATCGACAGACTGCAGGAGGTACGCGCAGTCGCACACACACACATGCACATGCACATGCACACACGTGTGTGTGTGCATGCACACACGTGTGTGTGTGCACACTAGGGCATTAAGCAACTATAGTCGACTAGTAAATCCACTAGTCGACCTTGTTGGTACTAGTTGACTAGTTGATAATGATAATAATAATAATAATAATAATAATAAAACTTTATTTGTATAGCACCTTTCATGACATGAAATGCAGCTCAAAGTGCTTTACATAGAGAATAAAATAAAAGCAAGGCATAAACATTAAAAAACAAGCAGTAATGCAATACAGTGAGGACATGAATAACAAAAATAAAAGATCAAATAAAAGCAATGTTGTAGAAGTGGGTCTTGAGCTGTGCTTTAAAAAAGTATCGGAGGCTGCCTGACGAAGGTACAGTGGGAGCTTTTCCTTGCCGACGGCCCGTAGAAGCAAAAAGCTGCTTCCCCATATTAATTGCCATTTTTTAGGCAAAGCGAGCAGGCCAGCAGTGGAAGACCTTAGGGGGCGGTTTGGGACATATTTAGGCAGGCAGTCATGTAGGTAGGAAGGTGCGAGACCATTGAGAGCTTTTATACACAAGTAAAATAATTTTAAAATCAATCCTAAAAACATGTTAAGATGGAGTCGAGTAGATGGACTTTCGATTTTGTAGCCCTCAAGATCAGGTAGATACCGTAGATTATAGTTATAGTCACCAATGTACACAGATTAAAATCATATATTTTGTCGACTAAAAACATTTTAGATATATTAACTAAAATATGTTTACGAGACTACGACTAAAACCAAATCAAATAAACACATTATGGTTCAGAGTCTCGCAGGCCTTGAAAGGGTTAAAATGTGTGTGTGCTAGTTGTGAGCGTGAAGTTGTTGCTGAAAGCTGCACTTCCTCTTGCTGTGCAGGATCTGCACCAAGCGCCCTCTGCTGGGACCAGAGTGCATTACCAGGTACCCCTCTGTTCATAATATTTATATATAACATTTTTCCAGACAAAAAAAGGACAATTTCTTTTCCGTTTTTCGTTTCATTTCACCTGACAGTTAATGACACTCGGGTCATTTCTTGTTTTTTAATTCTCCTTCTTTACACACCCTGCTGTTTGCATCACAATTGTGATTTAAATGTGATTTAAATGTGATTTAAATGTTCACCAGTTTGAACCGATTTTAATCCATTTAGGATGGATGCCTATAATTACAACTGTTCAGCTTTCAATGTGACGTTAATCTCTCTGTGTGTGTGTGTGTGTGTGCGTGTGTGTGTGTGTGTGTGTGCGCGCGTGTGCGTGCAGGATGAGGTCAGAGGTCATGCCAGCAGACTGTCTCCTCATTGGACGTTTCTGGACTGTGAGTCACTCAATATTTAATCTATTATTTAACCTCATGTTTCTGTCAGAATGTCATCAAACCTCATGTTTCTGTCAGAATGTCATCAAACCTCATGTTTCTGTCAGACTGTCATCAAACCTCATGTTTCTGTCAGAATGTCATCAAACCTCATGTTTCTGTCAGACTGTCATCAAACCTCATGTTTCTGTCAGACTGTCATCAAACCTCATGTTTCTGTCAGACTGTCATCAAACCTCATGTTTCTGTCAGAATGTCATCAAACCTCATGTTTCTGTCAGACTGTCATCAAACCTCATGTTTCTGTCAGAATGTCATCAAACCTCATGTTTCTGTCAGACTGTCATCAAACCTCATGTTTCTGTCAGACTGTCATCAAACCTCATGTTTCTGTCAGAATGTCATCAAACCTCATGTTTCTGTCAGACTGTCATCAAACCTCATGTTTCTGTCAGACTGTCATCAAACCTCATGTTTCTGTCAGAATGTCATCAAACCTCATGTTTCTGTCAGAATGTCATCAAACCTCATGTTTCTGTCAGAATGTCATCAAACCTCATGTTTCTGTCAGACTGTCATCAAACCTCATGTTTCTGTCAGAATGTCATCAAACCTCATGTTTCTGTCAGAATGTCATCAAACCTCATGTTTCTGTCAGAATGTCATCAAACCTCATGTTTCTGTCAGACTGTCATCAAACCTCATGTTTCTGTCAGAATGTCATCAAACCTCATGTTTCTGTCAGACTGTCATCAAACCTCATGTTTCTGTCAGACTGTCATCAAACCTCATGTTTCTGTCAGACTGTCATCAAACCTCATGTTTCTGTCAGACTGTCATCAAACCTCATGTTTCTGTCAGACTGTCATCAAACCTCATGTTTCTGTCAGAATGTCATCAAACCTCATGTTTCTGTCAGACTGTCATCAAACCTCATGTTTCTGTCAGACTGTCATCAAACCTCATGTTTCTGTCAGACTGTCATCAAACCTCATGTTTCTGTCAGACTGTCATCAAACCTCATGTTTCTGTCAGAATGTCATCAAACCTCATGTTTCTGTCAGACTGTCATCAAACCTCATGTTTCTGTCAGACTGTCATCAAACCTCATGTTTCTGTCAGACTGTCATCAAACCTCATGTTTCTGTCAGACTGTCATCAAACCTCATGTTTCTGTCAGAATGTCATCAAACCTCATGTTTCTGTCAGACTGTCATCAAACCTCATGTTTCTGTCAGACTGTCATCAAACCTCATGTTTCTGTCAGAATGTCATCAAACCTCATGTTTCTGTCAGACTGTCATCTAACCTCATGTTTCTGTCAGACTGTCATCAAACCTCATGTTTCTGTCAGAATGTCATCAAACCTCATGTTTCTGTCAGACTGTCATCAAACCTCATGTTTCTGTCAGAATGTCATCAAACCTCATGTTTCTGTCAGACTGTCATCAAACCTCATGTTTCTGTCAGACTGTCATCAAACCTCATGTTTCTGTCAGACTGTCATCAAACCTCATGTTTCTGTCAGACTGTCATCAAACCTCATGTTTCTGTCAGACTGTCATCAAACCTCATGTTTCTGTCAGAATGTCATCAAACCTCATGTTTCTGTCAGACTGTCATCAAACCTCATGTTTCTGTCAGACTGTCATCAAACCTCATGTTTCTGTCAGAATGTCATCAAACCTCATGTTTCTGTCAGACTGTCATCAAACGTCATGTTTCTGTCAGACTGTCATCAAACCTTATGTTTCTGTCAGACTGTCATCAAACCTCATGTTTCTGTCAGACTGTCATCAAACCTCATGTTTCTGTCAGAATGTCATCAAACCTCATGTTTCTGTCAGACTGTCATCAAACCTCATGTTTCTGTCAGACTGTCAGTCGTGCTCAACCTTTTTCACATCAAGGACCCCCAGAATTATCTGTATTTGGCCGCCGACCCCCATCTGAAAATATGTTGTTCCAGGGAGGGACCCCCCTTCCCACCCCCCACACCTGCAGAAGCAAAGATATGAGTTAGAAATGTTCACTCTGAAAGAATATTACGTTCAAAGCTTTGCGACACATTTTCAGGGTTTTTCCAAAAAAATAGCAGATCTACAAGCTCCGAGCTTGGTCAGATCAACATATGGAATGAATTCTGTACTGTATAACCAATCATATCTTGTCATATAGTCAGGTGTCTGTTGTTAACCAATCATGTCGTGCGTGTGCGTTTGATTGACAGCAACCTCAGCAGACCGATTCTACCGCATCGACAAAGCCCAGGTAGGAAATAACCCGATACTAGCCCTGGTCCAGTGGTCCTGGTCCAGTGCTTACAGCGAGTCTCTCTCTGACGCCCTGTGGAAGTCCCTTCCGCAGCCCTCTAGCGATTTTCTCACTCTCGTGCGAGTGTTTACAATTCCCAGCAAATAAACTATACAACGTAACTACTCACCGACACAAACCCTGCTAGACCTTGGTAAAAGTCTATTCTCGAAGCTGGGAAGCATCTCAGGTCCCCAGCTTCTCACTATTTTAGTCATTAAATAAAATGAATCCAACCAGATCGGCGCAGGCACAACCCGGAAAGCTGTAGTAGAAAAAAAAGACTCATTGCTGTTTTAAAATGGCACAAATTGCATTTTAGAGAGAAGCTGGGGACCTGAGACACTTCCCAGCTTTGAGAATAGACTTACCTTAACTCGCACGGGAGTGAGAAAATCACTAGAGGGCTGTGGAAGGGACTCCCACAGAGCGTCAGAGAGAGACTCGCTTTAATCACTGGACCAGGGCTAACCTGATCCCTGATCAATATCTAATGATACCTGATCGTTATCTACTGATACCTGATCAATATCTGTACTTGTGTGTGTGTGTGTGTGTGTGTGTGTGTGTGAGTGTAGGAACATCTTCACTTGGTCACAGAGATCTGTCAGGAGGAGGTGTTCATCCTGGACCTCGACGGACCAATGGGGAGCCTGGCCTCTGGTCACATGACCGCCTGTCACGTGATGCCTGACCTGGTGGTGGAACCGTGCACTAGGTAGCGCACGTACACGCACGCACGCACCACACACACACACGCACAAATGGGGTGAGTTGGTAAAGGGGTGAGTTGGTAAAGGGGCGAGTTGGTAAAGGGGCGAGTTGGTAAAGGGGCGAGTTGGTAAAGGGGTGAGTTGGTAAAGGGGTGAGTTGGTAAAGGGGTGAGTTGGTAAAGGGGTGAGTTGGTAAAGGGGCGAGTTGGTAAAGGGGTGAGTTGGTAAAGGGGTGAGTTGTCTGGTATTCAATCAACCAGGTGTGTCTAAATCTCTTCTCGTTTTACTCCACAGTTCTCCCTTGACTTCTGAAGAACAAGGTAAAATATATGCACACACGCACACATGCACTTGCACGCACACACACACACACACACACATAGCAGGGATTCCCTTTGGACCGCAGTAGGAAACGCCAGAACAAAAGACGGGGTTTTTCCACCTCGCCAGCGTGCCCATGGGCGTGGCCTTATGTTGTGTGTGTGTGTGTGTGTGTGTGTGTGTGTGTGTGTGTGTGTGTGTGTGTGATTCACAGTGTTGCTGACGGCGGCCCGTTGCGGGGACATGTCTACAGTAAGTGACGCACACACACGCCACACGCATACACACACGCACACACGCACACCGCACGCACACACTGTGACGCCACGATAATTGGTTCCATAGTTATGGGCAGTTTAATTAAGCGATATTTCACCAGAAAGGGTCGTGCGTTACCGTCATTAATGTGTTTGTGTGTGCGTGTGCATGTGTGTGTGTGTGTGTTCCAGCTGTCAGAGTGTGTGTGTCGTGGCGTCAGTGTGTTGGTCAGAGACTCTGGAGGATGTTCTGCTCTGCACCTCGCTGCCCAACACGGCCATGTCCAGATGGTCAGCTTCATCCTGCAACAGGGTGAGTGACCACACGTCCACACGTCGCCCTAAAACACCCTGGACAACGCTCCACATTTCCCCCTAAAACACCCTGGACAACGATCCACACGTCACCCTAAAACACCCTGGACAACGCTCCACACGTCACTCTAAAACACCCTGGACAACGCTCCACATGTCGCCCTAAAATACCCTGGACAACGCTCAACACGTCACCCTAAAACACCCTGGACAACGCTCCACACGTCACCCTAAAACACCCTGGACAACGCTCCACACGTCACCCTAAAACACCCTGGACAACGCTCCACATGTCGCCCTAAAACACCCTGGACAACGCTCCACACGTCACCCTAAAACACCCTGGACAACGCTCCACATGTCGCCCTAAAACACCCTGGACAACGCTCCACACGTCACCCTAAAACACCCTGGACAACGCTCCACACGTCACCCTAAAACACCCTGGACAACGCTCCACACGTCACCCTAAAACACCCTGGACAACGCTCCACACGTCACCCTAAAACACACTGGACAACGCTCCACACGTCACCCTAAAACACCCTGGACAACGCTCCACACGTCACCCTAAAACACACTGGACAACGCTCCACACGTCACCCTAAAACACCCTGGACAATGATCCACACGTCACCCTAAAACACCCTGGACAACGCTCCACACGTCACCCTAAAACACCCTGGACAACGCTCCACACGTCGCCCTAAAACACCCTGGACAACGCTCCACACGTCACCCTAAAACACCCTGGACAACGCTCCAC
>NC_139714.1:26863938-26986438 GCF_964188405.1 Protomyctophum parallelum | reverse complement strand
ATTAACTGTATATGCTGCTTGAGGTTTACGGGCAAAATACAGTGACCATAATTGCCCGTTGACTCCTCTTTTCACGCAGTGATCCACCCGGCCAACACACAAGAGCTGAAACCAGCGCTCACAAAACAACGGGTTTGGAGATCTGTTGAAACGGGAACAGCCTAAAAACTTGTCTTGAGTTCTGCTCGACCTTTTTTTATCGGACTCTGTCCTGTGGCGTTGTGCCAAAGACGTCTCGCACCACCAGAGCCACGTCACCTATAACGTCACAGACATCCTCGTCACTTCCATTGCGGTCCTGCATACTCAATTTACTTTAATATGCAGCATAACTGATACAGAACATATCTACAAATAATATGTCTTCTATTCTGATGTTTGTCAACTTCGGGTCCACAAGTGGACCCTTACGGGTCTTAACTTTGAGAGTGTAACACATGGAACCAAATGGACCCTTACGGTTCTGTAACTCTGAGAGTGTACACATGGACGTTTGGTTCCATGTGTTACACTCTCAGTCACAGACCTGTAAGGGTTCATTTGGTCCCCCCTGGTGGTCGCTGAACGTGCACGTTGATAAACATTGTTTGTGTGTATGTGCAGAATGCGTGCACGAATGTTCTGTATAGCAGCATTAGACATGAGAGTTAATCTGAGCCATGAATAGCAGATCTACAAGAGCTTGTAGATCTGCTATTTTCAAATGCAATATGAATGGATGAGATTTAATAATTATTATTATTGGTTTACAGTGCATTATATTAATGTTGTCGTCATAACACTAGAGTAACCACCGAGTTTTGAATATGTTGAATTTAAACTAATTTAATGTTTTGGAGTTTGAGTAGACTTTCTATTTTTTTTTGGGGGGGGGTTCTGTGTGTGTGTGTGTGTGTGTGTGTGTGTGTGTGTGTGTGTGTGTGTGTGTGTGTGTGGATTGATCCTCACAGCCACCCCACCCGCAGTGAGATTTGTATTTTATATTTTTTTATTTTTTTACAGTTATAGACTTCCGACCACCCATTCATTCATTCAGAAAAAACAGACCAGATCCTGGAGATCACAAAATATGTAATTTATTAACTTTTATTTATTTTTTAATTTATTAATCAAACTTAAAAGTTGTAGGTTTGCTCCGACGGTCGTTTAATCTTGAATGTGTCCGTATTGTTTACTCACTATTATATAATGTTATTATTTTGATCATTAAGACCCAATTACTGAATGTCCGTCTCCAGGTTTTCCGTGACGTGCAGAGAGTGTTAGAGGGGCAGGGGCTGAAATCCCCTAAGAGGAGCACTTTTGGACAAATATAGCGAAAATAGAAGATCTACAAGCTCACAACGCGTCGCAGCGCGACGCGTTGAGAGCTTGTAGATCAGCTATTTTCGGGGGCACAACCAAAAACAATTTTTTCAACGCAAAATGCTGCGTTCAAGTTCAGGAGACAATGGGAAAAAAAGGCAATTCTCCTGAACGCTGCCTTGATTCCGGCATTTCTTTCACCATCCTACTATAAATGTGCCACGTCTCTGTGGGTCTGCGTGCGTGTGTGTGTGTGTGTGTACGGTTGTAATGCACGTAACTCTAAATATGAATTATTAGTATTTTTTGTATCAAATTATTCTTTGTTCTCGTCCCGGTCAGAACTCTTCATGCATGGAATTCCTTCCTTCACCTCCTTCCTTGGAAGTACTTTTTCTGACGATAATATTATCTTCAAATGGCATTATTATTATTATTATTGTTCTTGTTATGGTTGTTTTTTAACAGTTTCTGATTATATGATATTATAATTCTGTTTTTCAACTGTTTTATATCTTGAGTTCGTACTCATAGAGAGAAGTCGCGTCGTTCTTATTTCATTTGTCGTTTTTCTTCCCTCATTGACGACGACGGGATTACTTGAACGCTTGACGATTTTTATTTATTTTTTATCACGTAAATAAGACCTTATATATTCTGTATCGTTGCCCGCTCTGACATCACTTCGTTCTCGCGCGTTCCGATTGGCTACGATGCTCTGACATCACATTCTTGTGAGAGTTCTGATTGGTTGTTGACGAGGAAGTACGTGACCCGTGCATGCGTATCAGGAGGATTGATGACGTTTTGAGTTGACACAAAACTTCTTCTAAATACCAACACGTTTTCTGGAGAAAAGAATAATATATATAATATATATATAATATATATACACATTCGGGCAGAAACGTTTTATTTCCATGTTCAACGTTTTGTGTTTGTGTTTTTTTCGTAAATGAATGCCTTACTTAATGATCGTCCTACAGCGTCACATGACGCCTTTGGATTTGAAATCGTGAAAAGTCCAGCGGTCTGTTATTTCTGAATAACAGACTGAATAACAGACCTCTCTATAACAGACCGCTCTATAACAGACCGCTCCACTCTATAACAGACCGCTCTATAACAGACCGCTCTATAACAGACCGCTCTATAACAGGCTGCTACCTAATCAAACCCTCGGAGCACCTCCAACATGACAGCCATGTAAACACACACACACACACACACACACAATGTCATTTACAGCTAAACATTGCTACGCAAGCGTATTTACGCGGGTGCGGTCCTGTGAAATTGTCGCGTGCGTGCGTGCTCGTGGTCGAGCAGACCTGTCGTTGATCCAGGCGACAACGTCTGCGTTCACCGCTGCCCGAGGCTGAACTTGGCGATTCGATTTTAATATCGTGGCATTAAAAATATACATATCCCTGAATGAAATCGTGAAAAGTCCAGTGTTTGGAGAAAATAAATCGTACTCACATGTTGTACTGTGTATATAAAAGACTCACAAGTTGTACTTTGTATACCGCAATATAGAAATACTCCCCGTTAAGAGTAAAACTCCGGAATTCCTAATGTACTCGAAGTAAAAGTACAAAAAGTATTGGCGTGGAAATGTACTATGAAGTACCCAAAGTAGAAAGTATAGCTATACTCTTTATGCAGAATGTCTCGTTTAAAGCAAAATCCTGAAAACTGAGTTAATAGTTTTATTTTATTTTATTACATGGTTTGGTTGAATGCTTGATTCTAATTGGTCAATCGCAGAATTCAGTTATGTCTTGATAACAGACCGCTACGCTCTATAACAGACCGCTGCCTAATAAAAACCAGCCACGCCCCGCTTGATTTACTGCTGTTTCCAACATGACAGCCATGTAAACACACACACGCACGCACACACACACACACACACGCTCACGCACACACACACACACTAGTGACACACACAGTGTCATTTACAGCTAAACATTGCTCTCAAAAATGTCTTAGAAAACCTTTGAGTGAGAAATAGACAAAGCAGTAAAACCCGGACATGGATTCTATCTGATCAACTCACTTCCTTGTTTTCCGACAGTGCTGCAGCTGGCCAGACGCAGCCAGAGCAACACTTATGGAATACTTTCATTAGCCCAATCTAAATATACCTGGTTTTGTTGTTTTGGGTAAACATATTAATTTATGTAATAAGTAGCCATGTAATAAGCAGGATAATGTCTGGCTATATAGCTGGTCGTTATAATCTCCCTGTCGGTGAATTATCTCCCGATGACCACCTAGGCAGACATTATCCTTTACTTATTGTATTAAACTGTCACATCATATCTGTCTGCCTTTCCCCAAAAGGAAATGCATGTATTATAATTGAGGTCTTGATCAGAAACGGAGATTATAAGACAAATAAAATAAATCAAAACGGACATCGAAGCCTTAATTCTGAGTGTGTGAATGGGTTCTCATGGGGTGATGAATTGAACACAGTGTGGTGCCATTTTGTTATAAACACTCAACATTATTACCGGAAATTTTAAACTTTAGCTGTTGAAAGATCTATTCTACACGCACAGTGCCCCCCCCCCCCCCCCCCAGAGCATCCACAGACAGGAGCCCCCCCCCCCAGAGCATCCACAGACAGGAGCCCCCCCCCCCAGAGCATCCACAGACAGGAGGCCCCCCCCAGAGCATCCACAGACAGGAGCCCCCCCCCCAGAGCATCCACAGACAGGAGGCCCCCCCCAGAGCATCCACAGACAGGAGCCCCCCCCCCCCCCAGAGCATCCACAGACAGGAGCCCCCCCCCCCCCCAGAGCATCCACAGACAGGAGGCCCCCCCCAGAGCATCCACAGACAGGAGCCCCCCCCCCCCCCAGAGCATCCACAGACAGGAGCCCCCCCCCCCCCCAGAGCATCCACAGACAGGAGCCCCCCCCCCCCCCAGAGCATCCACAGACAGGAGGCCCCCCCCCCCAGAGCATCCACAGACAGGAGGCCCCCCCCAGAGCATCCACAGACAGGAGGCCCCCCCCAGAGCATCCACAGACAGGAGCCCCCCCCCCCAGAGCATCCACAGACAGGAGCCCCCCCCCCCCCCAGAGCATCCACAGACAGGAGCCCCCCCCCCCCCCCCCCAGAGCATCCACAGACAGGAGGCCCCCCCCAGAGCATCCACAGACAGGAGGCCCCCCCCAGAGCATCCACAGACAGGAGCCCCCCCCAGAGCATCCACAGACACCCCCCCAGAGCATCCACAGACAGGAGGCCTGCCCCCCCCCCCCCCCGGAGAATTATAATTTATTCATGATATTAATTTAATTTAATATAAAACGTTTTTGAGTGCATGCAGGCTGCATACTTCCACTCGTGTGTGTGTGCGCGTGCGCGCGCGCGTGTCTGTGGGTGTCCGTGCGTGCGTGCGACTTGTAAGTCCACACACACAGCTGCAGCGGATGAGATGATCCATTCACTCTGACTTGAACCAACCAATGACCGACGGACTTTCCAATGACGTGGATCAACAGACCGCATGGAGCTGCATGCGGTGCAGTGGGAGAGTGTTTGGGGCGTAGCTGCTGAAAGGTAAGGTTTTTAGCCACCATTAACGCTATTGTTTAAACATTAGAGTTGTTAGAAGGACTGTTGGTTGTTTATTGTACCACTAAATGGACAACACTATGAGGAATTAGTTGGTCCTTTTTGAGAAGCAAACAAGCTAAACTAAACCGGTGAGAAGTTAATCACTACATTCACTGAAGTAGGCCTAATGTGGAAAATATATTGTACTTTTATACTACACTACAATTATCTGGAGATTATTGTTGGTGCTATAATATCAGATCTAATTTGTGAGTAAAGCGTAAGACCACATCACATATGAACACATGTTATGTGTGTTTGTCTCGTATCATTTCACATGTGTGAGTAGCCCCGTTCAGACTAAAAAAGCTAGAAAAGAAAGCTTTCTCATTTCTCGCTTTTCCATTTCTCGCTTTCTCGCTTTTCGATTTCTCATTTCTCACTTTCTCATTTCTCACTTTCTCATTTCTCGCTTTCTCGCTTTCTCATTTCTCGCTTTCTCATTTCTCGCATTCTCGCTTTCTCATTTCTCATTTCTCGCTTTCTCATTTCTCGCTTTCTCGCTTTTCCATTTCTCATTTCTCGCTTTCTCATTTCTCGCTTTCTCATTTCTCGCTTTTTCATTTCTCGCTTTTCCATTTCTCATTTCTCGCTTTCTCATTTCTCGCTTTCTCATTTCTCGCTTTTCCATTTCTCATTTCTCGCTTTCTCATTTCTCGCTTTCTCATTTCTCGCTTTTCCATTTCTCATTTCTCGCTTTCTCATTTCTCGCTTTCTCATTTCTCGCGTTTCCATTCCTCGCTTTCTCGCTTTTCCATTTCTCATTTCTCGCTTTCTCATTTCTCGCTTTCTGGCTTTCTCATTTCTCGCGTTCTCATTTCTCGCTTTCTCAGTTTTTTGCTTTCTCGCTTTTCCATTTCTCGCTTTCTCGCTTTTCCATTTCTCATTTCTCGCGTTCTCATTTCTCGCTTTCTCATTTCTCGCTTTCACGCTTTCTCATTTCTCGCTTTCTCATTTCTCATTTCTCATTTCTCGCTTTTCCATTTCTCATTTCTCGCTTTCTCATTTCTCGCTTTCTCGCTTTCTCATTTCTCATTTCTCGCTTTCTCATTTCTCGCTTTCTCGCTTTCTCGCTTTCTCATTTCTCGCTTTCTCATTTCTCGCTTTCTCGCTTTTCCATTTCTCGCTTTCTCGCTTTTCCATTTCTCATTTCTCGCGTTCTCATTTCTCGCTTTCTCATTTCTCGCTTTCTCGCTTTCTCATTTCTCGCTTTCTCATTTCTCGCTTTTCCATTTCTCGCTATCTCGCTTTTCCATTTCTCATTTCTCGCTTTCTCATTTCTCGCTTTCTCATTTCTCATTTCTCATTTCTCGCTTTCTCGCTTTTCCATTTCTCATTTCTCGCTTTCTCATTTCTCGCTTTCTCATTTCTCATTTCTCGCTTTTCCATTTCTCGCTTTCTCGCATTTCCATTTCTCATTTCTCGCTTTCTCGCTTTCTCATTTCTCGCTTTCTCATTTCTCATTTCTCGCTTTCTCATTTCTCGCTTTCTCATTTCTCGCTTTCTCGCTTTCTCGCTTTCTCGCTTTTCCATTTCTCGCTTTCTCGCTTTTCCATTTCTCATTTCTCGCGTTCTCATTTCTCGCTTTCTCATTTTTTGCTTTCTCGCTTTTCCATGTCTCGCTTTCTCACTTTTCCATTTCTCGCTTTCTCGCTTTTCCATTTCTCATTTCTAACGTTCTCATTTCTCGCTTTCTCATTTCTCGCTTTCTCGCTTTTCCATTTCTCACTTTTCCATTTCTCATTTCTCGCTTTTTCATTTCTCGCTTTTCCATTTCTCACTTTCTCGCTTTTCCATTTCTCATTTCTCGCTTTCTCGCTTTCTCATTTCTCGCTTTCTCATTTCTCATTTCTCGCTTTTCCATTTCTCATTTGTCGCTTTTCCATTTCTCATTTCTCGCTTTCTCATTTGTCGCTTTCTCATTTCTCACTTTCTCATTTGTCGCTTTTCCATTTCTCATTTCTCGCTTTCTCATTTCTCGCTTTATCATTTCTCGCTTTCTCATTTCTCGCTTTCTCATTTCTCATTTCTCGCTTTCTCATTTCTCGCTTTTCCATTTCTCATTTCTCGCTTTTCCATTTCTCATTTCTCGCTTTCTCATTTCTCGCTTTTCCATTTCTCGCTTTCTCGCCTTTCCATTTCTCTTTTCTCGCTTTCTCATTTCTCGCTTTCTCGCTTTCTCATTTCTCGCTTTCTCATTTCTCATTTCTCGCTTTCTCATTTCTCATTTCTCGCTTTTCCATTTCTCGCTTTCTCGCTTTTTCATCTCATCATCTCATCATCATCTCATCATCATCTCATCATCTCATCATCATCTCATCATCTCATCATCATCTCATCATCATCTCATCATCATCTCATCATCTCATCATCATCTCATCATCATCTCATCATCATCTCATCATCTCATCATCATCTCATCATCATCTCATCATCTCATCATCATCTCATCATCATCTCATCATCTCATCATCATCTCATCATCATCTCATCATCTCATCATCTCATCATCTCATCATCATCTCATCATCTCATCATCATCTCATCATCTCATCATCTCATCATCATCTCATCATCATCATCTCATCATCTCATCATCATCTCATCATCTCATCATCATCTCATCATCATCTCATCATCTCATCATCATCTCATCATCATCTCATCATCATATCATCATCTCATCATCTCATCATCATCTCATCATCTCATCATCATCTCATCATCATCTCATCATCTCATCATCTCATCATCTCATCATCTCATCATCATCTCATCATCATCTCATCATCTCATCATCATCTCATCATCTCATCATCATCTCATCATCTCCTCATCATCTCCTCATCATCTCATCACCTCATCATCATCTCATCATCTCATCGTCATCTCATCATCATCTCATCATCTCATCATACCGGTACAGGTCCAACACTGGTTATCGAAGCGTGCACACACGTGTAACCAAATGGATCCTTACAGATCCAACACTGTTTTTTGTTAATCATCGAATGAAATATTGGAGGTTGGTTGGCAAGAGAAAGTTAAAAAAATCTAAGCAAATACCAATAATTCGAAAATTAAATTTTTGTGTTTCTGTGTTTTTCTTCTTTATATATTACTTGCTGAAATGTAAAATTTACATTTCAATGAAAGGACCTGTGAATGACAACACAAAAACGAAGGCACTGGTGTCGTACTTCTAGTTTACCGGAACGGGGTTCAACTCCCTGCAGTGCCCTGCTCAATGTGTTGTATTTACATGGTGCATTGGTCCATGGTCTCAGAGGTCATTGAGCGGCGCGCTATAGTGTGCGATTCTTCATCATTGTTGAGGATTTAAAAAAAGGTGAAAATCACGAAAGGCTATAGTCCATGGTCACGGCCCGCATACTGTTCAATGTCATTTATACTGTTCAAGGTCATTTATACTTGTCAAGGTCATTTATACAGGTCAAGGTCATTTATACTTGTCAAGGTCAATAGTCCATGGTCTCGGAGGGCTTACAATAGTATGTTGTTTTTTACGATTTCGGAGGATTTGAAAAAAGGTGAAAATCGCAAGAAAAGCGAGAGGCTATAGTCCATGGTGTCGGAGGGCATACTATAGTATGTCGTTCTTTACGATTACGGAGGATTTGAAAAACATGTGAAAATGTCTTTTTTCAGGAGGATTTAAAAAAAGGTGAAAATCGCAGAAAAGCGAAAGGCTATAGTCCATGGTCACGGACCGCATACTAGTCAAGGTCATTTATACCGGTCAAGGTTATTTATACTGGTGAAGGTCATTCATACTGGTCAAGATCATTTATACTTGTCAAGTTAATTTATACTGGTCAAGGTCATTTATAGTCAAGGTCATTTATACTGGTCAAGGTCATTTACTAGTCTTATGAAGGTCATTTATACTGCTCATGGTCAAGAAAATTTAAAAATTAAAAGAACGATGGGCTATAACCCATGTTTTTGGAATTTTTCCTTTTTTTTCAAATCCTCAAAAATGATGAAAAATGGCGTGCTATAGTATGCCGTACGATATGGGCTATAGCCCATGTTCAAAAATGATGAAAAACGAGGTTATTTTTTTTTTCAAAAATAAAAAAAACGATGGGCTATAACCCATGTTTTTCAAAAATTTGAATATTTTTAAAATCCTCAAAAAATATGAAAAGAGGCGTGCTATAGTATGCCGTACGGTATGGGCTATAGCCCATGTTCAAAAATGATGAAAAACGAGGTTAATTTTTTTTTTCAAAATTTCAAAAAACGATGGGCTATAACCCATGTTTTTTGAATTTTTGATTTTTTTTTTTAATCCTCAAAAATTATGAAAAACGGCGTGCTATAGTATGCCGTACGGTAGGGGCTATAGCCCATGTTCAAAAACGATGAAAAACAAGGATAACATTTTTTTCAAAAATTTAAAAAACGATGGGCTATAACCCATGTTTTTTGAAATTTTGAATTTTTTTCAAATCCTCAAAAATGATGAAAAACGGCTGGCTATAGTATGCCGTACGGTAGGGGCTATAGCCCATGTTCAAAAACGATGAAAAACAAGGATAACATTTTTTTCAAAAAATAAAAAAACGATGGGCTATAACCCATGTTTTTTGAATTTTTGCATTTTTTTCAAATCCTCAAAAATGATGAAAAACGGCGTGCTATAGTATGCCGTACGGTAGGGGCTATAGCCCATGTTCAAAAACGATGAAAAACGAGGATAACATTTTTTTCAAAAATTCAAAAAACGATGGGCTATAACCCATGTTTTTTGAAATTTTGCATTTTTTTCAAATCCTCAAAAATGATGAAAAACGGCGTGCTATAGTATGCCGTACGGTAGGGGCTATAGCCCATGTTCAAAAACGATGAAAAACAAGGATAACATTTGTTTCAAAAATTCAAAAAACGATGGGCTATAACCCATGTTTTTTTAAATTTTGATTTTTTTTCAAATCCTCAAAAATGATGAAAAACGGCGTGCTATAGTATGCCGTACGGTAGGGGCTATAGCCCATGTTCAAAAACGATGAAAAACAAGGATAACATTTTTTTCAAAAATTAAAAAAACGATGGGCTATAACCCATGTTTTTTGAAATGTAGCATTTTTTTCAAATCCTCAAAAATGATGAAAAATGGCGTGCTATAGTATGCCGTACAGTAGGGGCTATAGCCCATGTTGAAAAACGATGAAAAACAAGGATAACATTTTTTTCAAAAATTAAAAAAACGATGGGCTATAACCCATGTTTTTTGAAATTTTGATTTTTTTTCAAATCCTCAAAAATGATGAAAAACGGCGTGCTATAGTATGCCGTACGGTAGGGGCTATAGCCCATGTTCAAAAACGATGAAAAACGAGGATAACATTTTTTTCAAAAATTAAAAAAACGATGGGCTATAACCCATGCTTTTTGAAATTTTGCATTTTTTTCAAATCCTCAAAAATTATGAAAAATGGCGTGCTATAGTATGCCGTACAGTAGGGGCTATAGCCCATGTTCAAAAACGATGAAAAACAAGGATAACATTTTTTTCAAAAATAAAAAAAACGATGGGCTATAACCCATGTTTTTTTAAATTTTGCATTTTTTTCAAATCCTCAAAAATGATGAAAAACGGCGTGCTATAGTATGCCGTACGGTAGGGGCTATAGCCCATGTTCAAAAACGATGAAAAACAAGGATTTGTTTCAAAAATTCAAAAAACGATGGGCTATAACCCATGTTTTTTGAAATTTAGATTTTTTTTCAAATCCTCAAAAATGATGAAAAACGGCTGGCTATAGTATGCCGTACGGTAGGGGCTATAGCCCATGTTCAAAAACGATGAAAAACGAGGATAACATTTTTTTCAAAAATTAAAAAAACGATGGGCTATAACCCATGTTTTTGAAATTTTTAATCTTTTTTCAAATCCTCAAAAATGATGAAAAACGGCGTGCTATAGTATGCCGTACGGTAGGGGCTATAGCCCATGTTCAAAAACTATGAAAAACAAGGATAACATTTTTTTCAAAAATTAAAAAAACGATGGGCTATAACCCATGTTTTTTTAATTTTTTTCAAAAATGATGAAAAACGGCGTGCTATAGTATGCCGTACGGTAGGGGCTATAGCCCATGTTCAAAAACTATGAAAAACAAGGATAACATTTTTTTCAAAAATTAAAAAAACGATGGGCTATAACCCATGTTTTTTTCAAATCCTCAAAAATGATGAAAAACGGCGTGCTATAGTATGCCGTACGGTAGGGGCTATAGCCCATGTTCAAAAACGATGAAAAACAAGGATTTGTTTCAAAAATTCAAAAAACGATGGGCTATAACCCATGTTTTTTGAAATTTAGATTTTTTTTCAAATCCTCAAAAATGATGAAAAACGGCTGGCTATAGTATGCCGTACGGTAGGGGCTATAGCCCATGTTCAAAAACGATGAAAAACGAGGATAACATTTTTTTCAAAAATTCAAAAAACGATGGGCTATAACCCATCTTTTTTTTTTTTTTTTTTTTTCAAATCCTCAAAAATGATGAAAAACGGCGTGCTATAGTATGCCGTATGGTAGGGGCTATAGCCCATGGTCAAAAATGGGATAAAAAACGTCAAAAAATAGACGTCTAAAACACGTCTATTTTTAGACGTGTTTTAGACGTCTATTTTTAGACGTTTTTATCCCATTTTTAGACGCTCGTCTAATACCCCATACCGTACGGCATACTATAGCAAGCCGTTTTTCATCATTTTTGAGGATTTGAAAAAAATGAAAAAAAAAAAAAAACGATGGGTTATAGCCCATCGTTTTTTGAATTTTTGAATTTCTTTCAAATCCTCAAAAATGATGAAAAACGGCGTGCTATAGTATGCCGTACGGTAGGGGCTATAGCCCATGTTCAAAAACGATGAAAAACGAGGATAACATTTTTTTTTTAAATAAAAAAAACGATGGGCTATAACCCATGTTTTTTGAAATTTAGATTTTTTTTTAAATCCTCAAAAATGATGAAAAACGGCGTGCTATAGTATGCCGTACGGTAGGGGCTATAGCCCATGTTCAAAAACGATGAAAAACAAGGATAACATTTTTTTTTAAATAAAAAAAACGATGGGCTATAACCAATGTTTTTTGAAATTTTGCATTTTTTTTCAAATCCTCAAAAATGATGAAAAACGGCGTGCTATAGTATGCCGTACAGTAGGGGCTATAGCCCATGTTCAAAAACGATGAAAAACAAGGATAACATTTTTTTCAAAAAAAAATAAAACGATGGGCTATAACCCGTGTTTTTTTAAATTTTGAATTTTTTTCAAATCCTCAAAAAGGATGAAAAACGGCGTGCTATAGTATGCCGTACGGTAGGGGCTATAGCCCATGTTCAAAAACGATGAAAAACAAGGATAACATTTTTTTCAAAAATTAAAAAAACGATGGGCTATATATAACCCATGCTTTTTGAAATTTTGCATTTTTTTCAAATCCTCAAAAATGATGAAAAACGGCGTGCTATAGTATGCCGTACAGTAGGGGCTATAGCCCATGTTCAAAAACGATGAAAAACAAGGATAACATTTTTTTCAAAAATAAAAAAACGATGGGCTATAACCCATGTTTTTTGAAATTTTGCGTTTTTTTTAAATCCTCAAAAATGATGAAAAACGGCGTGCTATAGTATGCCGTACAGTAGGGGCTATAGCCCATGTTCAAAAACGATGAAAAACAAGGATAACATTTTTTTCAAAAATTAAAAAAACGATGGGCTATAACCCATGCTTTTTGAAATTTTGCATTTTTTTCAAATCCTCAAAAATGATGAAAAACGGCGTGCTATAGTATGCCGTACGGTAGGGGCTATAGCCCATGTTCAAAAACGATGAAAAACAAGGATTTGTTTCAAAAATTCAAAAAACGATGGGCTATAACCCATGTTTTTTAAAATTTAGATTTTTTTTCAAATCCTCAAAAATGATGAAAAACGGCTGGCTATAGTATGCCGTACGGTAGGGGCTATAGCCCATGTTCAAAAACGATGAAAAACGAGGATAACATTTTTTTCAAAAATTAAAAAAACGATGGGCTATAACCCATGTTTTTGAAATTTTGAATCTTTTTTCAAATCCTCAAAAATGATGAAAAACGGCGTGCTATAGTATGCCATACGGTAGGGGCTATAGCCCATGTTCAAAAACGATGAAAAACAAGGATAACATTTTTTTCAAAAATTTAAAAAACGATGGGCTATAACCCATGTTTTTTGAATTTTTGATTTTTTTTTTCAAAAATGATGAAAAACGGCGTGCTATAGTATGCCGTACGGTAGGGGCTATAGCCCATGTTCAAAAACGATGAAAAACGAGGATAACATTTTTTTCAAAAATTCAAAAAACGATGGGCTATAACCCATGTTTTTTGAAATTTCGATTTTTTTTCAAATCCTCAAAAATGATGAAAAACGGCGTGCTATAGTATGCCGTACGGTAGGGGCTATAGCCCATGTTCAAAAACGATGAAAAACGAGGATAACATTTTTTTCAAAAATTAAAAAAACGATGGGCTATATATAACCCATGCTTTTTGAAATTTTGCATTTTTTTCAAATCCTCAAAAATGATGAAAAACGGCGTGCTATAGTATGCCGTACAGTAGGGGCTATAGCCCATGTTCAAAAACGATAAAAAACAAGGATAACATTTTTTTCAAAAATAAAAAAACGATGGGCTATAACCCATGTTTTTTGAAATTTTGCATTTTTTTTAAATCCTCAAAAATGATGAAAAACGGCGTGCTATAGTATGCCGTACAGTAGGGGCTATAGCCCATGTTCAAAAACGATGAAAAACAAGGATAACATTTTTTTCAAAAATTAAAAAAACGATGGGCTATAACCCATGTTTTTTGAAATTTTGAATTTTTTTCAAATCCTCAAAAATGATGAAAAACGGCGTGCTATAGTATGCCGTACGGTAGGGGCTATAGCCCATGTTCAAAAACGATGAAAAACGAGGATAACATTTTTTTCAAAAATTCAAAAAACGATGGGCTATAACCCATCTTTTTTTTTTTCTTTTTTTCAAATCCTCAAAAATGATGAAAAACGGCGTGCTATAGTATGCCGTATGGTAGGGGCTATAGCCATGGTCAAAAATGGGATAAAAAACGTCAAAAAATAGACGTCTAAAACACGTCTATTTTTAGACGTGTTTTAGACGTCTATTTTTAGACGTTTTTATCCCATTTTTAGACGCTCGTCTAATACCCCATACCGTACGGCATACTATAGCAAGCCGTTTTTCATCATTTTTGAGGATTTGAAAAAAATGAAAAAAAAAAAAAACGATGGGTTATAGCCCATCGTTTTTTGAATTTTTGAATTTCTTTCAAATCCTCAAAAATGATGAAAAACGGCGTGCTATAGTATGCCGTACGGTAGGGGCTATAGCCCATGTTCAAAAACGATGAAAAACGAGGATAACATTTTTTTTTTAAATTAAAAAAACGATGGGCTATAACCCATGTTTTTTGAAATTTTGCATTTTTTTCAAATCCTCAAAAATGATGAAAAACGGCGTGCTATAGTATGCCGTACAGTAGGGGCTATAGCCCATGTTCAAAAACGATGAAAAACAAGGATAACATTTTTTTCAAAAATTAAAAAAACGATGGGCTATATATAACCCATGCTTTTTGAAATTTTGCATTTTTTTCAAATCCTCAAAAATGATGAAAAACGGCGTGCTATAGTATGCCGTACAGTAGGGGCTATAGCCCATGTTCAAAAACGATGAAAAACAAGGATAACATTTTTTTCAAAAATAAAAAAACGATGGGCTATAACCCATGTTTTTTGAAATTTTGCATTTTTTTTAAATCCTCAAAAATGATGAAAAACGGCGTGCTATAGTATGCCGTACAGTAGGGGCTATAGCCCATGTTCAAAAACGATGAAAAACAAGGATAACATTTTTTTCAAAAATAAAAAAAACGATGGGCTATAACCCATGTTTTTTGAAATTTTGAATTTTTTTCAAATCCTCAAAAATGATGAAAAACGGCGTGCTATAGTATGCCGTACGGTAGGGGCTATAGCCCATGTTCAAAAACGATGAAAAACAAGGATAACATTTTTTTCAAAAATTAAAAAAACGATGGGCTATAACCCATGTTTTTTGAATTTTTGCATTTTTTTCAAATCCTCAAAAATGATGAAAAACGGCGTGCTATAGTATGCCGTACGGTAGGGGCTATAGCCCATGTTCAAAAACGATGAAAAACGAGGATAATTTTTTTTTCAAAAATTCAAAAAACGATGGGCTATAACCCATCTTTTTTTTTTTTTTTTTTTTTTAAATCCTCAAAAATGATGAAAAACGGCGTGCTATAGTATGCCGTATGGTAGGGGCTATAGCCCATGGTCAAAAATGGGATAAAAAACGTCTAAAAATAGACGTCTAAAACACGTCTATTTTTAGACGTGTTTTAGACGTCTATTTTTAGACGTTTTTATCCCATTTTTAGACGCTCGTCTAATACCCCATACCGTACGGCATACTATAGCAAGCCGTTTTTCATCATTTTTGAGGATTTGAAAAAAATGAAAAAAAAAAAAAAACGATGGGTTATAGCCCATCGTTTTTTGAATTTTTGAATTTCTTTCAAATCCTCAAAAATGATGAAAAACGGCGTGCTATAGTATGCCGTACGGTAGGGGCTATAGCCCATGTTCAAAAACGATGAAAAACGAGGATAACATTTTTTTTTTTAAATTAAAAAAACGATGGGCTATAACCCATGTTTTTTGAAATTTTGCATTTTTTTCAAATCCTCAAAAATGATGAAAAACGGCGTGCTATAGTATGCCGTACAGTAGGGGCTATAGCCCATGTTCAAAAACGATGAAAAACAAGGATAACATTTTTTTCAAAAATTAAAAAAACGATGGGCTATATATAACCCATGCTTTTTGAAATTTTGCATTTTTTTCAAATCCTCAAAAATGATGAAAAACGGCGTGCTATAGTATGCCGTACAGTAGGGGCTATAGCCCATGTTCAAAAACGATGAAAAACAAGGATAACATTTTTTTCAAAAATAAAAAAACGATGGGCTATAACCCATGTTTTTTGAAATTTTGCATTTTTTTTAAATCCTCAAAAATGATGAAAAACGGCGTGCTATAGTATGCCGTACAGTAGGGGCTATAGCCCATGTTCAAAAACGATGAAAAACAAGGATAACATTTTTTTCAAAAATAAAAAAAACGATGGGCTATAACCCATGTTTTTTGAAATTTTGAATTTTTTTCAAATCCTCAAAAATGATGAAAAACGGCGTGCTATAGTATGCCGTACGGTAGGGGCTATAGCCCATGTTCAAAAACGATGAAAAACAAGGATAACATTTTTTTCAAAAATTAAAAAAACGATGGGCTATAACCCATGTTTTTTGAATTTTTGCATTTTTTTCAAATCCTCAAAAATGATGAAAAACGGCGTGCTATAGTATGCCGTACGGTAGGGGCTATAGCCCATGTTCAAAAACGATGAAAAACGAGGATAACATTTTTTTCAAAAATTCAAAAAACGATGGGCTATAAGTTTATAACCCATCTTTTTTTTCTTTTTTTTTTTTTTCAAATCCTCAAAAATGATGAAAAACGGCGTGCTATAGTATGCCGTATGGTAGGGGCTATAGCCCATGGTCAAAAATGGGATAAAAAACGTCTAAAAATAGACGTCTAAAACACGTCTATTTTTAGACGTGTTTTAGACGTCTATTTTTAGACGTTTTTATCCCATTTTTAGACGCTCGTCTAATACCCCATACCGTACGGCATACTATAGCAAGCCGTTTTTCATAATTTTTGAGGATTTGAAAAAAATAAAAAAAAAAAAAAACGATGGGTTATAGCCCATCGTTTTTTGAATTTTTTAATTTCTTTCAAATCCTCAAAAATGATGAAAAACGGCGTGCTATAGTATGCCGTACGGTAGGGGCTATAGCCCATGTTCAAAAACGATGAAAAACGAGGATAACATTTTTTTTTTTAATTAAAAAAACGATGGGCTATAACCAATGTTTTTTGAAATTTTGCATTTTTTTCAAATCCTCAAAAATGATGAAAAACGGCGTGCTATAGTATGCCGTACAGTAGGGGCTATAGCCCATGTTCAAAAACGATGAAAAACAAGGATAACATTTTTTTCATAAATAAAAAAAACGATGGGCTATAACCCATGTTTTTTGAAATTTTGCATATTTTTCAAATCCTCAAAAATGATGAAAAACGGCGTGCTATAGTATGCCGTACAGTAGGGGCTATAGCCCATGTTCAAAAACGATGAAAAACAAGGATAACATTTTTTTTCAAAAATAAATAAAACGATGGGCTATAACCCATGTTTTTTGAAATTTTGAATTTTTTTCAAATCCTCAAAAATGATGAAAAACGGCGTGCTATAGTATGCCGTACGGTAGGGGCTATAGCCCATGTTAAAAAACGATGAAAAACGAGGATAACATTTTTTTCAAAAATAAAAAAAACGATGGGCTATAACCCATGTTTTTTTTAATTTTGAATTTTTTTCAAATCCTCAAAAATGATGAAAAACGGCGTGCTATAGTATGCCGTACGGTAGGGCTATAGCCCATGTTCAAAAACGATGAAAAACAAGGATAACATTTTTTTCAAAAATTAAAAAAACGATGGGCTATAACCCATGTTTTTTGAAATTTTGCATTTTTTTCAAATCCTCAAAAATGATGAAAAACGGCGTGCTATAGTATGCCGTACAGTAGGGGCTATAGCCCATGTTCAAAAACGATGAAAAACAAGGATAACATTTTTTTCAAAAATAAATAAAACGATGGGCTATAACCCATGTTTTTTGAAATTTTGAATTTTTTTCAAATCCTCAAAAATGATGAAAAACGGCGTGCTATAGTATGCCGTACGGTAGGGGCTATAGCCCATGTTAAAAAACGATGAAAAACGAGGATAACATTTTTTTCAAAAATTAAAAAAACGATGGGCTATAACCCATGTTTTTTGAAATTTTGAAATTTTTTCAAATCCTCAAAAATGATGAAAAACGGCGTGCTATAGTATGCCGTACGGTAGGGGCTAGAGCCCATGTTCAAAAACGATGAAAAACAAGGATAACATTTTTTTCAAAAATAAAAAAAACGATGGGCTATAACCCATGTTTTTTGAATTTTTGCATTTTTTTCAAATCCTCAAAAATGATGAAAAACTGCGTGCTATAGTATGCCGTACGGTAGGGGCTATAGCCCATGTTCAAAAACGATGAAAAACGAGGATAATTTTTTTTTCAAAAATTCAAAAAACGATGGGCTATAGGGGAGGATGGGGGAAGATGAACCGTCGGGTAAGTTGAACCACCCCCTGTATCTTTAAAACTACACACATGAGTTGTCATGTGACCTCAAAATCAGGACACACCCACCATTTCAACCTGACTGTGAAGATGAGAGACACATGGACAAAGTGGAAAGTACATTTATACACAAAAAAGTGTTTTTTGCTGGTCAAAGTAAAATAATAAACTTTTCTGGAATAATCA
Organism: Protomyctophum parallelum; assembly: GCF_964188405.1. Classification (NCBI taxonomy): domain Eukaryota; kingdom Metazoa; phylum Chordata; class Actinopteri; order Myctophiformes; family Myctophidae; genus Protomyctophum; species Protomyctophum parallelum. Next base: position 26,967,916 of record NC_139714.1, on the reverse strand, counting down.
TTTTTATATTAAAGCAAAAGCACCCAGGTCTAAACTTATATATCATGCATGTTGGTGATATACCAATGTATAAAACCCATGTGAATCATTTAGCTAAACATTAGCCTGGAGCATTAAGCTAGCCATGTTTTGTCAAAAAGTGGCCATGGGGCAAGTTGAACCAATTCCTTGGGGTAAATTGAGCCAATTTTCTTAATGTGAATCACCATTCATATTTTTGTATTAAGTATTAGCTACTCAAATTATACTGAATGACCTTTAATTTGGATGTTTGCAAATGTTTGCAAATTTGCTATATTGTATTAACAATATTGCAAATATTATAAGGTTCTGAATAACAAACTTTATTTAATTGTCTTTATATTGTTTAAATAATAAATAAACAGATAAATAAGACTATTTGCAAAAGGGAAAACTGTTATTAAATTATTTTCAATACGTGAATACATTATCTGTTCAAGTTTAAGCTCTTTACATTAAAATATCATGTGGTTCAATTTTGGATCAACTTACCCCTTACCTGGGGCAAATTGAGCCACTTTTTTTCTTTTTTTTAAAGGTCATATTTTCATGGCCCTTTGTCATAGCTGCTTACTCATCATTTCAATTGATAGAGGACATCCTGAAATATGTGTAGATCATTAGATTTGACTGCCATCTCATTTTGCCTTGCTTCCAGGACAACTTAAGTAAAAAGTGGTTCATCTTCCCCCATTCTCCCCTAACCCATCTTTTTTTTTTTTTTTTTTTTTCAAATCCTCAAAAATGATGAAAAACTGCGTGCTATAGTATGCCGTATGGTAGGGGCTATAGCCCATGGTCAAAAATGGGATAAAAAACGTCTAAAAATAGACGTCTAAAACACGTCTATTTTTAGACGTGTTTTAGACGTCTATTTTTTGACGTTTTTATCCCATTTTTAGACGCTCGTCTAATACCCCATACCGTACGGCATACTATAGCAAGCCGTTTTTCATCATTTTTGAGGATTTGAAAAAAATATAAAAATAAAAAAACGATGGGTTATAGCCCATGGTTTTTTGAATTTTTGAATTTCTTTCAAATCCTCAAAAATGATGAAAAACGGCGTGCTATAGTATGCCGTACGGTAGGGGCTATAGCCCATGTTCAAAAACGATGAAAAACAAGGATAACATTTTTTTCAAAAATTAAAAAAACGATGGGCTATAACCCATGTTTTTTGAAATTTAGAATTTTTTTTAAATCCTCAAAAATGATGAAAAACGGCGTGCTATAGTATGCCGTACGGTAGGGGCTATAGCCCATGTTCAAAAACGATGAAAAACAAGGATAACATTTTTTTCAAAAATGAAAAAAAACGATGGGCTATAACCCATGTTTTTTGAAATTTTGCATTTTTTTTCAAATCCTCAAAAATGATGAAAAACGGCGTGCTATAGTATGCCGTACAGTAGGGGCTATAGCCCATGTTCAAAAACGATGAAAAACAAGGATAACATTTTTTTCAAAAAAAAAAAAAACGATGGGCTATAACCCATGTTTTTTGAAATTTTGAATTTTTTTCAAATCCTCAAAAATGATGAAAAACGGCGTGCTATAGTATGCCGTATGGTAGGGGCTATAGCCCATGTTCAAAAACGATGAAAAACGAGGATAACATTTTTTTCAAAAATTAAAAAAATGATGGGCTATAACCCATGTTTTTTGAATTTTTGAATTTCTTTCAAATCCTCAAAAATGTTGAAAAACGGCGTGCTATAGTATGCCGTACGGTAGGGGCTATAGCCCATGTTCAAAAACGATGAAAAACGAGGATAACATTTTTTTCAAAAATTAAAAAAACGATGGGCTATAACCCATGTTTTTTGAAATTTAGAATTTTTTTTAAATCCTCAAAAATGATGAAAAACGGCGTGCTATAGTATGCCGTACGGTAGGGGCTATAGCCCATGTTCAAAAACGATGAAAAACAAGGATAACATTTTTTTCAAAAATAAAAAAAACGATGGGCTATAACCCATGTTTTTTGAAATTTTGCATTTTTTTCAAATCCTCAAAAATGATGAAAAACGGCGTGCTATAGTATGCCGTACGGTAGGGGCTATAGCCCATGTTAAAAAACGATGAAAAACGAGGATAACATTTTTTTCAAAAATTAAAAAAACGATGGGCTATAACCCATGTTTTTTTAAATTTTGAATTTTTTTCAAATCCTCAAAAATGATGAAAAACGGCGTGCTATAGTATGCCGTACAGTAGGGGCTATAGCCCATGTTCAAAAACGATGAAAAACAAGGATAACATTTTTTTCAAAAATAAAAAAAACGATGGGCTATAACCCATGTTTTTTGAAATTTTGCATTTTTTTCAAATCCTCAAAAATGATGAAAAACGGCGTGCTATAGTATGCCGTACAGTAGGGGCTATAGCCCATGTTCAAAAACGATGAAAAACAAGGATAACATTTTTTTCAAAAATAAATAAAACGATGGGCTATAACCCATGTTTTTTGAAATTTTGAATTTTTTTCAAATCCTCAAAAATTATGAAAAACGGCGTGCTATAGTATGCCGTACGGTAGGGGCTATAGCCCATGTTAAAAAACGATGAAAAACGAGGATAACATTTTTTTCAAAAATTAAAAAAACGATGGGCTATAACCCATGTTTTTTGAAATTTTGAATTTTTTTCAAATCCTCAAAAATGATGAAAAACGGTGTGGTATAGTATGCCGTACGGTAGGGGCTATAGCCCATGTTCAAAAACGATGAAAAACAAGGAGAACATTTTTTTCAAAAATTAAAAAAACGATGGGCTATAACCCATGTTTTTTGAATTTTTGCATTTTTTTCAAATCCTCAAAAATGATGAAAAACGGCGTGCTATAGTATGCCGTACGGTAGGGGCTATAGCCCATGTTCAAAAACGATGAAAAATTAGGATAACATTTTTTTCAAAAATTCAAAAAACGATGGGCTATAACCCATCTTTTTCTTTTTTTTTTTTTTTTTAATCCTCAAAAATGATGAAAAACGGCGTGCTATAGTATGCCGTATGGTAGGGGCTATAGCCCATGGTCAAAAATGGGATAAAAAACGTCTAAAAATAGACGTCTAAAACACGTCTATTTTTAGACGTGTTTTAGACGTCTATTTTTAGACGTTTTTATCCCATTTGTAGACGCTCGTCTAATACCCCATACCGTACGGCATACTATAGCAAGCCGTTTTTCATCATTTTTGAGGATTTGAAAAAAATATAAAAAAAAAAAAAACGATGGGTTATAGCCCATGGTTTTTTGAATTTTTGAATTTCTTTCAAATCCTCAAAAATGATGAAAAACGGCGTGCTATAGTATGCCGTACGGTAGGGGCTATAGCCCATGTTCAAAAACGATGAAAAACGAGGATAACATTTTTTTCAAAAATTAAAAAAACGATGGGCTATAACCCATGTTTTTTGAAATTTAGAATTTTTTTAAAATCCTCAAAAATGATGAAAAACGGCGTGCTATAGTATGCCGTACGGTAGGGGCTATAGCCCATGTTCAAAAACGATGAAAAACAAGGATAACATTTTTTTCAAAAAAAAAAAAAACGATGGGCTATAACCCATGTTTTTTGAAATTTTGCATTTTTTTTCAAATCCTCAAAAATGATGAAAAACGGCGTGCTATAGTATGCCGTACAGTAGGGGCTATAGCCCATGTTCAAAAACGATGAAAAACAAGGATAACATTTTTTTCAAAAATAAATAAAACGATGGGCTATAACCCATGTTTTTTGAAATTTTGAATTTTTTTCAAATCCTCAAAAATGATGAAAAACTGCGTGCTATAGTATGCCGTATGGTAGGGGCTATAGCCCATTTTCAAAAACGATGAAAAACGAGGATAACATTTTTTTCAAAAATTAAAAAAATGATGGGCTATAACCCATGTTTTTTGAATTTTTGAATTTCTTTCAAATCCTCAAAAATGTTGAAAAACGGCGTGCTATAGTATGCCGTACGGTAGGGGCTATAGCCCATGTTCAAAAACGATGAAAAACGAGGATAACATTTTTTTCAAAAATAAAAAAAACGATGGGCTATAACCCATGTTTTTTGAAATTTAGAATTTTTTTTAAATCCTCAAAAATGATGAAAAACGGCGTGCTATAGTATGCCGTACGGTAGGGGCTATAGCCCATGTTCAAAAACGATGAAAAACAAGGATAACATTTTTTTCAAAAATAAAAAAAACGATGGGCTATAACCCATGTTTTTTGAAATTTTGCATTTTTTTCAAATCCTCAAAAATGATGAAAAACGGCATGCTATAGTATGCCGTACAGTAGGGGCTATAGCCCATGTTCAAAAACGATGAAAAACAAGGATAACATTTTTTTCAAAAATAAATAAAACGATGGGCTATAACCCATGTTTTTTGAAATTTTGAATTTTTTTCAAATCCTCAAAAATGATGAAAAACGGCGTGCTATAGTATGCCGTATGGTAGGGGCTATAGCCCATGTTCAAAAACGATGAAAAACGAGGATAACATTTTTTTCAAAAATTAAAAAAACGATGGGCTATAACCCATGTTTTTTGAAATTTTGATTTTTTTTCAAATCCTCAAAAATGATGAAAAACGGCGTGCTATAGTATGCCGTACGGTAGGGGCTATAGCCCATGTTCAAAAACGATGAAAAACAAGGATAACATTTTTTTCAAAAATAAAAAAAACGATGGGCTATAACCCATGTTTTTTGAAATTTTGCATTTTTTTCAAATCCTCAAAAATGATGAAAAACGGCGTGCTATAGTATGCCGTACAGTAGGGGCTATAGCCCATGTTCAAAAACGATGAAAAACAAGGATAACATTTTTTTCAAAAATAAATAAAACGATGGGCTATAACCCATGTTTTTTGAAATTTTGAATTTTTTTCAAATCCTCAAAAATGATGAAAAACGGCGTGCTATAGTATGCCGTATGGTAGGGGCTATAGCCCATGTTCAAAAACGATGAAAAACGAGGATAACATTTTTTTCAAAAATTAAAAAAACGATGGGCTATAACCCATGTTTTTTGAAATTTTGATTTTTTTTCAAATCCTCAAAAATGATGAAAAACGGCGTGCTATAGTATGCCGTACGGTAGGGGCTATAGCCCATGTTCAAAAACGATGAAAAACAAGGATATTTTTTTTTTCAAAAATAAAAAAAACGATGGGCTATAACCCATGTTTTTTGAAATTTTGCATTTTTTTTCAAATCCTCAAAAATGATGAAAAACGGCGTGCTATAGTATGCCGTACAGCAGGGGCTATAGCCCATGTTCAAAAACGATGAAAAACAAGGATAACATTTTTTTCAAAAATAAATAAAACGATGGGCTATAACCCATGTTTTTTGAAATTTTGAATTTTTTTCAAATCCTCAAAAATGATGAAAAACGGCGTGCTATAGTATGCCGTACGGTAGGGGCTATAGCCCATGTTCAAAAACGATGAAAAACAAGGATAACATTTTTTTCAAAAATAAAAAAAACGATGGGCTATAACCCATGTTTTTTGAAATTTTGCATTTTTTTCAAATCCTCAAAAATGATGAAAAACGGCGTGCTATAGTATGCCGTACAGTAGGGGCTATAGCCCATGTTCAAAAACGATGAAAAACAAGGATAACATTTTTTTCAAAAATAAATAAAACGATGGGCTATAACCCATGTTTTTTGAAATTTTGATTTTTTTTCAAATCCTCAAAAATGATGAAAAACGACGTGCTATAGTATGCCGTATGGTAGGGGCTATAGCCCATGTTCAAAAACGATGAAAAACGAGGATAACATTTTTTTCAAAAATTAAAAAAACGATGGGCTATAACCCATGTTTTTTGAAATTTTGATTTTTTTTCAAATCCTCAAAAATTATGAAAAACGGCGTGCTATAGTATGCCGTACGGTAGGGGCTATAGCCCATGTTCAAAAACGATGAAAAACAAGGATAACATTTTTTTCAAAAATAAAAAAAACGATGGGCTATAACCCATGTTTTTTGAAATTTTGCATTTTTTTTCAAATCCTCAAAAATGATGAAAAACGGCGTGCTATAGTATGCCGTACAGCAGGGGCTATAGCCCATGTTCAAAAACGATGAAAAACAAGGATAACATTTTTTTCAAAAATAAATAAAACGATGGGCTATAACCCATGTTTTTTGAAATTTTGAATTTTTTTCAAATCCTCAAAAATGATGAAAAACGGCGTGCTATAGTATGCCGTATGGTAGGGGCTATAGCCCATGTTCAAAAAAGATGAAAAACGAGGATAACATTTTTTTCAAAAATTAAAAAAATGATGGGCTATAACCCATGTTTTTTGAATTTTTTAATTTCTTTCAAATCCTCAAAAATGTTGAAAAACGGCGTGCTATAGTATGCCGTACGGTAGGGGCTATAGCCCATGTTCAAAAACGATGAAAAACGAGGATAACATTTTTTTCAAAAATTAAAAAAACGATGGGCTATAACCCATGTTTTTTGAAATTTTGCATTTTTTTCAAATCCTCAGAAATGATGAAAAACGGCGTGCTATAGTATGCCGTACGGTAGGGGCTATAGCCCATGTTCAAAAACGATGAAAAACAAGGATAACATTTTTTTCAAAAATAAAAAAAACGATGGGCTATAACCCATGTTTTTTGAAATTTTGCATTTTTTTCAAATCCTCAAAAATGATGAAAAACGGCGTGCTATAGTATGCCGTACAGTAGGGGCTATAGCCCATGTTCAAAAACGATGAAAAACAAGGATAACATTTTTTTCAAAAATAAATAAAACGATGGGCTATAACCCATGTTTTTTGAAATTTTGAATTTTTTTCAAATCCTCAAAAATGATGAAAAACGGCGTGCTATAGTATGCCGTATGGTAGGGGCTATAGCCCATGTTCAAAAACGATGAAAAACGAGGATAACATTTTTTTCAAAAATAAAAAAAACGATGGGCTATAACCCATGTTTTTTGAAATTTTGCATTTTTTTCAAATCCTCAAAAATGATGAAAAACGGCGTGCTATAGTATGCCGTACAGTAGGGGCTATAGCCCATGTTCAAAAACGATGAAAAACAAGGATAACATTTTTTTCAAAAATAAATAAAACGATGGGCTATAACCCATGTTTTTTGAAATTTTGAATTTTTTTCAAATCCTCAAAAATGATGAAAAACGGCGTGCTATAGTATGCCGTATGGTAGGGGCTATAGCCCATGTTCAAAAAAGATGAAAAACGAGGATAACATTTTTTTCAAAAATTAAAAAAATGATGGGCTATAACCCATGTTTTTTGAATTTTTTAATTTCTTTCAAATCCTCAAAAATGTTGAAAAACGGCGTGCTATAGTATGCCGTACGGTAGGGGCTATAGCCCATGTTCAAAAACGATGAAAAACGAGGATAACATTTTTTTCAAAAATTAAAAAAACGATGGGCTATAACCCATGTTTTTTGAAATTTTGCATTTTTTTCAAATCCTCAAAAATGATGAAAAACGGCGTGCTATAGTATGCCGTACGGTAGGGGCTATAGCCCATGTTCAAAAACGATGAAAAACAAGGATAACATTTTTTTCAAAAATAAAAAAAACGATGGGCGATAACCCATGTTTTTTGAAATTTTGCATTTTTTTCAAATCCTCAAAAATGATGAAAAACGGCGTGCTATAGTATGCCGTACAGTAGGGGCTATAGCCCATGTTCAAAAACGATGAAAAACAAGGATAACATTTTTTTCAAAAATTAAAAAAATGATGGGCTATAACCCATGTTTTTTGAATTTTTTAATTTCTTTCAAATCCTCAAAAATGTTGAAAAACGGCGTGCTATAGTATGCCGTACGGTAGGGGCTATAGCCCATGTTCAAAAACGATGAAAAACGAGGATAACATTTTTTTCAAAAATTAAAAAAACGATGGGCTATAACCCATGTTTTTTGAAATTTTGCATTTTTTTCAAATCCTCAAAAATGATGAAAAACGGCGTGCTATAGTATGCCGTACGGTAGGGGCTATAGCCCATGTTCAAAAACGATGAAAAACAAGGATAACATTTTTTTCAAAAATAAAAAAAACGATGGGCTATAACCCATGTTTTTTGAAATTTTGCATTTTTTTCAAATCCTCAAAAATGATGAAAAACGGCGTGCTATAGTATGCCGTACAGTAGGGGCTATAGCCCATGTTCAAAAACGATGAAAAACAAGGATAACATTTTTTTCAAAAATAAATAAAACGATGGGCTATAACCCATGTTTTTTGAAAATTTGAATTTTTTTCAAATCCTCAAAAATGATGAAAAACGGCGTGCTATAGTATGCCGTATGGTAGGGGCTATAGCCCATGTTCAAAAACGATGAAAAACGAGGATAACATTTTTTTCAAAAATTAAAAACACGATGGGCTATAACCCATGTTTTTTGAAATTTTGAAATTTTTTCAAATCCTCAAAAATGATGAAAAACGGCGTGCTATAGTATGCCGTATGGTAGGGGCTATAGCCCATGTTCAAAAACGATGAAAAACAAGGATATCATTTTTTTCAAAAATAAAAAAAACGATGGGCTATAACCCATGTTTTTTGAAATTTTGCATTTTTTTCAAATCCTCAAAAATGATGAAAAACGGCGTGCTATAGTATGCCGTACAGTAGGGGCTATAGCCCATGTTCAAAAACGATGAAAAACAAGGATAACATTTTTTTCAAAAATAAATAAAACGATGGGCTATAACCCATGTTTTTTGAAATTTTGAATTTTTTTCAAATCCTCAAAAATGATGAAAAACGACGTGCTATAGTATGCCGTATGGTAGGGGCTATAGCCCATGTTCAAAAACGATGAAAAACAAGGATATCATTTTTTTCAAAAATAAAAAAAACGATGGGCTATAACCCATGTTTTTTGAAATTTTGCATTTTTTTCAAATCCTCAAAAATGATGAAAAACGGCGTGCTATAGTATGCCGTACAGTAGGGGCTATAGCCCATGTTCAAAAACGATGAAAAACAAGGATAACATTTTTTTCAAAAATAAATAAAACGATGGGCTATAACCCATGTTTTTTTAAATTTTGAATTTTTTTCAAATCCTCAAAAATGATGAAAAACGGCGTGCTATAGTATGCCGTATGGTAGGGGCTATAGCCCATGTTCAAAAACGATGAAAAACGAGAATAACATTTTTTTCAAAAATTAAAAAAACGATGGGCTATAACCCATGTTTTTTGAAATTTTGAATTTTTTTCAAATCCTCAAAAATGATGAAAAACGGCGTGCTATAGTATGCCGTATGGTAGGGGCTATAGCCCATGTTCAAAAACGATGAAAAACAAGGATAACATTTTTTTCAAAAATAAAAAAAACGATGGGCTATAACCCATGTTTTTTGAAATTTTGCATTTTTTTCAAATCCTCAAAAATGATGAAAAACGGCGTGCTATAGTATGCCGTACAGTAGGGGCTATAGCCCATGTTCAAAAACGATGAAAAACAAGGATAACATTTTTTTCAAAAATAAATAAAACGATGGGCTATAACCCATGTTTTTTGAAATTTTGAATTTTTTTCAAATCCTCAAAAATGATGAAAAACGGCGTGCTATAGTATGCCGTATGGTAGGGGCTATAGCCCATGTTCAAAAAAGATGAAAAACGAGGATAACATTTTTTTCAAAAATTAAAAAAATGATGGGCTATAACCCATGTTTTTTGAATTTTTTAATTTCTTTCAAATCCTCAAAAATGTTGAAAAACGGCGTGCTATAGTATGCCGTACGGTAGGGGCTATAGCCCATGTTCAAAAACGATGAAAAACGAGGATAACATTTTTTTCAAAAATTAAAAAAACGATGGGCTATAACCCATGTTTTTTGAAATTTTGCATTTTTTTCAAATCCTCAAAAATGATGAAAAACGGCGTGCTATAGTATGCCGTACGGTAGGGGCTATAGCCCATGTTCAAAAACGATGAAAAACAAGGATAACATTTTTTTCAAAAATAAAAAAAACGATGGGCTATAACCCATGTTTTTTGAAATTTTGCATTTTTTTCAAATCCTCAAAAATGATGAAAAACGGCGTGCTATAGTATGCCGTACAGTAGGGGCTATAGCCCATGTTCAAAAACGATGAAAAACAAGGATAACATTTTTTTCAAAAATAAATAAAACGATGGGCTATAACCCATGTTTTTTGAAAATTTGAATTTTTTTCAAATCCTCAAAAATGATGAAAAACGGCGTGCTATAGTATGCCGTATGGTAGGGGCTATAGCCCATGTTCAAAAACGATGAAAAACGAGGATAACATTTTTTTCAAAAATTAAAAAAACGATGGGCTATAACCCATGTTTTTTGAAATTTTGAATTTTTTTCAAATCCTCAAAAATGATGAAAAACGGCGTGCTATAGTATGCCGTATGGTAGGGGCTATAGCCCATGTTCAAAAACGATGAAAAACAAGGATAACATTTTTTTCAAAAATAAAAAAAACGATGGGCTATAACCCATGTTTTTTGAAATTTTGCATTTTTTTCAAATCCTCAAAAATGATGAAAAACGGCGTGCTATAGTATGCCGTACAGTAGGGGCTATAGCCCATGTTCAAAAACGATGAAAAACAAGGATAACATTTTTTTCAAAAATAAATAAAACGATGGGCTATAACCCATGTTTTTTGAAATTTTGAATTTTTTTCAAATCCTCAAAAATGATGAAAAACGGCGTGCTATAGTATGCCGTATGGTAGGGGCTATAGCCCATGTTCAAAAACGATGAAAAACGAGGATAACATTTTTTTCAAAAATTAAAAAAACGATGGGCTATAACCCATGTTTTTTGAAATTTTGATTTTTTTTCAAATCCTCAAAAATGATGAAAAACGGCGTGCTATAGTATGCCGTACGGTAGGGGCTATAGCCCATGTTCAAAAACGATGAAAAACAAGGATAACATTTTTTTCAAAAATAAAAAAAACGATGGGCTATAACCCATGTTTTTTGAAATTTTGATTTTTTTTCAAATCCTCAAAAATGATGAAAAACGGCGTGCTATAGTATGCCGTACAGTAGGGGCTATAGCCCATGTTCAAAAACGATGAAAAACAAGGATAACATTTTTTTCAAAAATAAATAAAACGATGGGCTATAACCCATGTTTTTTGAAATTTTGATTTTTTTTCAAATCCTCAAAAATGATGAAAAACGGCGTGCTATAGTATGCCGTATGGTAGGGGCTATAGCCCATGTTCAAAAACGATGAAAAACGAGGATAACATTTTTTTCAAAAATTAAAAAAACGATGGGCTATAACCCATGTTTTTTGAAATTTTGATTTTTTTTCAAATCCTCAAAAATTATGAAAAACGGCGTGCTATAGTATGCCGTACGGTAGGGGCTATAGCCCATGTTCAAAAACGATGAAAAACAAGGATAAAAGTTTTTTCAAAAATAAAAAAAACGATGGGCTATAACCCATGTTTTTTGAAATTTTGCATTTTTTTTCAAATCCTCAAAAATGATGAAAAACGGCGTGCTATAGTATGCCGTACAGCAGGGGCTATAGCCCATGTTCAAAAACGATGAAAAACAAGGATAACATTTTTTTCAAAAATAAATAAAACGATGGGCTATAACCCATGTTTTTTGAAATTTTGCATTTTTTTCAAATCCTCAAAAATGATGAAAAACGGCGTGCTATAGTATGCCGTACGGTAGGGGCTATAGCCCATGTTCAAAAACGATGAAAAACAAGGATAACATTTTTTTCAAAAATAAAAAAAACGATGGGCTATAACCCATGTTTTTTGAAATTTTGCATTTTTTTCAAATCCTCAAAAATGATGAAAAACGGCGTGCTATAGTATGCCGTACAGTAGGGGCTATAGCCCATGTTCAAAAACGATGAAAAACAAGGATAACATTTTTTTCAAAAATAAATAAAACGATGGGCTATAACCCATGTTTTTTGAAATTTTGATTTTTTTTCAAATCCTCAAAAATGATGAAAAACGGCGTGCTATAGTATGCCGTATGGTAGGGGCTATAGCCCATGTTCAAAAACGATGAAAAACGAGGATAACATTTTTTTCAAAAATTAAAAAAACGATGGGCTATAACCCATGTTTTTTGAATTTTTGAATTTTTTTCAAATCCTCAAAAATGATGAAAAACGGCGTGCTATAGTATGCCGTATGGTAGGGGCTATAGCCCATTTTCAAAAACGATGAAAAACGAGGATAACATTTTTTTCAAAAATTAAAAAAACGATGGGCTATAACCCATGTTTTTTTAATTTTTGAATTTCTTTCAAATCCTCAAAAATGTTGAAAAACGGCGTGCTATAGTATGCCGTACGGTAGGGGCTATAGCCCATGTTCAAAAACGATGAAAAACGAGGATAACATTTTTTCAAAAATTAAAAAAACGATGGGCTATAACCCATGTTTTTTGAAATTTAGAATTTTTTTTAAATCCTCAAAAATGATGAAAAACGGCGTGCTATAGTATGCCGTACGGTAGGGGCTATAGCCCATGTTCAAAAACGATGAAAAACAAGGATAACATTTTTTTCAAAAATAAAAAAAACGATGGGCTATAACCCATGTTTTTTGAATTTTTTAATTTCTTTCAAATCCTCAAAAATGTTGAAAAACGGCGTGCTATAGTATGCCGTACGGTAGGGGCTATAGCCCATGTTCAAAAACGATGAAAAACGAGGATAACATTTTTTTCAAAAATTAAAAAAACGATGGGCTATAACCCATGTTTTTTGAAATTTTGCATTTTTTTCAAATCCTCAAAAATGATGAAAAACGGCGTGCTATAGTATGCCGTACGGTAGGGGCTATAGCCCATGTTCAAAAACGATGAAAAACAAGGATAACATTTTTTTCAAAAATAAAAAAAACGATGGGCTATAACCCATGTTTTTTGAAATTTTGAAATTTTTTCAAATCCTCAAAAATGATGAAAAACGGCGTGCTATAGTATGCCGTATGGTAGGGGCTATAGCCCATGTTCAAAAACGATGAAAAACGAGGATAACATTTTTTTCAAAAATTAAAAAAACGATGGGCTATAACCCATGTTTTTTGAAATTTTGCATTTTTTTTCAAATCCTCAAAAATGATGAAAAACGGCGTGCTATAGTATGCCGTACAGCAGGGGCTATAGCCCATGTTCAAAAACGATGAAAAACAAGGATAACATTTTTTTCAAAAATAAATAAAACGATGGGCTATAACCCATGTTTTTTGAAATTTTGCATTTTTTTCAAATCCTCAAAAATGATGAAAAACGGCGTGCTATAGTATGCCGTACAGTAGGGGCTATAGCCCATGTTCAAAAACGATGAAAAACAAGGATAACATTTTTTTCAAAAATAAATAAAACGATGGGCTATAACCCATGTTTTTTTAAATTTTGAATTTTTTTCAAATCCTCAAAAATGATGAAAAACGGCGTGCTATAGTATGCCGTATGGTAGGGGCTATAGCCCATGTTCAAAAACGATGAAAAACGAGGATAACATTTTTTTCAAAAATTAAAAAAACGATGGGCTATAACCCATGTTTTTTGAAATTTTGATTTTTTTTCAAATCCTCAAAAATTATGAAAAACGGCGTGCTATAGTATGCCGTACGGTAGGGGCTATAGCCCATGTTAAAAAACGATGAAAAACAAGGATAACATTTTTTTCAAAAATAAAAAAAACGATGGGCTATAACCCATGTTTTTTGAAATTTTGCATTTTTTTTCAAATCCTCAAAAATGATGAAAAACGGCGTGCTATAGTATGCCGTACAGTAGGGGCTATAGCCCATGTTCAAAAACGATGAAAAACAAGGATAACATTTTTTTCAAAAATAAATAAAACGATGGGCTATAACCCATGTTTTTTGAAATTTTGAATTTTTTTCAAATCCTCAAAAATGATGAAAAACGGCGTGCTATAGTATGCCGTATGGTAGGGGCTATAGCCCATGTTCAAAAACGATGAAAAACGAGGATAACATTTTTTTCAAAAATTAAAAAAATGATGGGCTATAACCCATGTTTTTTGAATTTTTGAATTTCTTTCAAATCCTCAAAAATGTTGAAAAACGGCGTGCTATAGTATGCCGTACGGTAGGGGCTATAGCCCATGTTCAAAAACGATGAAAAACGAGGATAACATTTTTTTCAAAAATTAAAAAAACGATGGGCTATAACCCATGTTTTTTGAAATTTTGCATTTTTTTCAAATCCTCAAAAATGATGAAAAACGGCGTGCTATAGTATGCCGTACGGTAGGGGCTATAGCCCATGTTCAAAAACGATGAAAAACAAGGATAACATTTTTTTCAAAAATAAAAAAAACGATGGGCTATAACCCATGTTTTTTGAAATTTTGCATTTTTTTCAAATCCTCAAAAATGATGAAAAACGGCGTGCTATAGTATGCCGTACAGTAGGGGCTATAGCCCATGTTCAAAAACGATGAAAAACAAGGATAACATTTTTTTCAAAAATAAAAAAAACGATGGGCTATAACCCATGTTTTTTGAAATTTTGCATTTTTTTCAAATCCTCAAAAATGATGAAAAACGGCGTGCTATAGTATGCCGTACAGTAGGGGCTATAGCCCATGTTCAAAAACGATGAAAAACAAGGATAACATTTTTTTCAAAAATAAATAAAACGATGGGCTATAACCCATGTTTTTTGAAAATTTGAATTTTTTTCAAATCCTCAAAAATGATGAAAAACGGCGTGCTATAGTATGCCGTATGGTAGGGGCTATAGCCCATGTTCAAAAACGATGAAAAACGAGGATAACATTTTTTTCAAAAATTAAAAAAACGATGGGCTATAACCCATGTTTTTTGAAATTTTGAATTTTTTTCAAATCCTCAAAAATGATGAAAAACGGCGTGCTATAGTATGCCGTATGGTAGGGGCTATAGCCCATGTTCAAAAACGATGAAAAACAAGGATAACATTTTTTTCAAAAATAAAAAAAACGATGGGCTATAACCCATGTTTTTTGAAATTTTGCATTTTTTTCAAATCCTCAAAAATGATGAAAAACGGCGTGCTATAGTATGCCGTACAGTAGGGGCTATAGCCCATGTTCAAAAACGATGAAAAACAAGGATAACATTTTTTTCAAAAATAAATAAAACGATGGGCTATAACCCATGTTTTTTGAAATTTTGAATTTTTTTCAAATCCTCAAAAATGATGAAAAACGGCGTGCTATAGTATGCCGTATGGTAGGGGCTATAGCCCATGTTCAAAAACGATGAAAAACGAGGATAACATTTTTTTCAAAAATTAAAAAAACGATGGGCTATAACCCATGTTTTTTGAAATTTTGATTTTTTTTCAAATCCTCAAAAATGATGAAAAACGGCGTGCTATAGTATGCCGTACGGTAGGGGCTATAGCCCATGTTCAAAAACGATGAAAAACAAGGATAACATTTTTTTCAAAAATAAAAAAAACGATGGGCTATAACCCATGTTTTTTGAAATTTTGATTTTTTTTCAAATCCTCAAAAATGATGAAAAACGGCGTGCTATAGTATGCCGTACAGTAGGGGCTATAGCCCATGTTCAAAAACGATGAAAAACAAGGATAACATTTTTTTCAAAAATAAATAAAACGATGGGCTATAACCCATGTTTTTTGAAATTTTGATTTTTTTTCAAATCCTCAAAAATGATGAAAAACGGCGTGCTATAGTATGCCGTATGGTAGGGGCTATAGCCCATGTTCAAAAACGATGAAAAACGAGGATAACATTTTTTTCAAAAATTAAAAAAACGATGGGCTATAACCCATGTTTTTTGAAATTTTGATTTTTTTTCAAATCCTCAAAAATTATGAAAAACGGCGTGCTATAGTATGCCGTACGGTAGGGGCTATAGCCCATGTTCAAAAACGATGAAAAACAAGGATAAAATTTTTTTCAAAAATAAAAAAAACGATGGGCTATAACCCATGTTTTTTGAAATTTTGCATTTTTTTTCAAATCCTCAAAAATGATGAAAAACGGCGTGCTATAGTATGCCGTACAGCAGGGGCTATAGCCCATGTTCAAAAACGATGAAAAACAAGGATAACATTTTTTTCAAAAATAAATAAAACGATGGGCTATAACCCATGTTTTTTGAAATTTTGCATTTTTTTCAAATCCTCAAAAATGATGAAAAACGGCGTGCTATAGTATGCCGTACGGTAGGGGCTATAGCCCATGTTCAAAAACGATGAAAAACAAGGATAACATTTTTTTCAAAAATAAAAAAAACGATGGGCTATAACCCATGTTTTTTGAAATTTTGCATTTTTTTCAAATCCTCAAAAATGATGAAAAACGGCGTGCTATAGTATGCCGTACAGTAGGGGCTATAGCCCATGTTCAAAAACGATGAAAAACAAGGATAACATTTTTTTCAAAAATAAATAAAACGATGGGCTATAACCCATGTTTTTTGAAATTTTGATTTTTTTTCAAATCCTCAAAAATGATGAAAAACGGCGTGCTATAGTATGCCGTATGGTAGGGGCTATAGCCCATGTTCAAAAACGATGAAAAACGAGGATAACATTTTTTTCAAAAATTAAAAAAACGATGGGCTATAACCCATGTTTTTTGAATTTTTGAATTTTTTTCAAATCCTCAAAAATGATGAAAAACGGCGTGCTATAGTATGCCGTATGGTAGGGGCTATAGCCCATTTTCAAAAACGATGAAAAACGAGGATAACATTTTTTTCAAAAATTAAAAAAACGATGGGCTATAACCCATGTTTTTTTAATTTTTGAATTTCTTTCAAATCCTCAAAAATGTTGAAAAACGGCGTGCTATAGTATGCCGTACGGTAGGGGCTATAGCCCATGTTCAAAAACGATGAAAAACGAGGATAACATTTTTTCAAAAATTAAAAAAACGATGGGCTATAACCCATGTTTTTTGAAATTTAGAATTTTTTTTAAATCCTCAAAAATGATGAAAAACGGCGTGCTATAGTATGCCGTACGGTAGGGGCTATAGCCCATGTTCAAAAACGATGAAAAACAAGGATAACATTTTTTTCAAAAATAAAAAAAACGATGGGCTATAACCCATGTTTTTTGAATTTTTTAATTTCTTTCAAATCCTCAAAAATGTTGAAAAACGGCGTGCTATAGTATGCCGTACGGTAGGGGCTATAGCCCATGTTCAAAAACGATGAAAAACGAGGATAACATTTTTTTCAAAAATTAAAAAAACGATGGGCTATAACCCATGTTTTTTGAAATTTTGCATTTTTTTCAAATCCTCAAAAATGATGAAAAACGGCGTGCTATAGTATGCCGTACGGTAGGGGCTATAGCCCATGTTCAAAAACGATGAAAAACAAGGATAACATTTTTTTCAAAAATAAAAAAAACGATGGGCTATAACCCATGTTTTTTGAAATTTTGAAATTTTTTCAAATCCTCAAAAATGATGAAAAACGGCGTGCTATAGTATGCCGTATGGTAGGGGCTATAGCCCATGTTCAAAAACGATGAAAAACGAGGATAACATTTTTTTCAAAAATTAAAAAAACGATGGGCTATAACCCATGTTTTTTGAAATTTTGCATTTTTTTTCAAATCCTCAAAAATGATGAAAAACGGCGTGCTATAGTATGCCGTACAGCAGGGGCTATAGCCCATGTTCAAAAACGATGAAAAACAAGGATAACATTTTTTTCAAAAATAAATAAAACGATGGGCTATAACCCATGTTTTTTGAAATTTTGCATTTTTTTCAAATCCTCAAAAATGATGAAAAACGGCGTGCTATAGTATGCCGTACAGTAGGGGCTATAGCCCATGTTCAAAAACGATGAAAAACAAGGATAACATTTTTTTCAAAAATAAATAAAACGATGGGCTATAACCCATGTTTTTTTAAATTTTGAATTTTTTTCAAATCCTCAAAAATGATGAAAAACGGCGTGCTATAGTATGCCGTATGGTAGGGGCTATAGCCCATGTTCAAAAACGATGAAAAACGAGGATAACATTTTTTTCAAAAATTAAAAAAACGATGGGCTATAACCCATGTTTTTTGAAATTTTGATTTTTTTTCAAATCCTCAAAAATTATGAAAAACGGCGTGCTATAGTATGCCGTACGGTAGGGGCTATAGCCCATGTTAAAAAACGATGAAAAACAAGGATAACATTTTTTTCAAAAATAAAAAAAACGATGGGCTATAACCCATGTTTTTTGAAATTTTGCATTTTTTTTCAAATCCTCAAAAATGATGAAAAACGGCGTGCTATAGTATGCCGTACAGTAGGGGCTATAGCCCATGTTCAAAAACGATGAAAAACAAGGATAACATTTTTTTCAAAAATAAATAAAACGATGGGCTATAACCCATGTTTTTTGAAATTTTGAATTTTTTTCAAATCCTCAAAAATGATGAAAAACGGCGTGCTATAGTATGCCGTATGGTAGGGGCTATAGCCCATGTTCAAAAACGATGAAAAACGAGGATAACATTTTTTTCAAAAATTAAAAAAATGATG
This sequence comes from Protomyctophum parallelum, assembly GCF_964188405.1. Classification (NCBI taxonomy): domain Eukaryota; kingdom Metazoa; phylum Chordata; class Actinopteri; order Myctophiformes; family Myctophidae; genus Protomyctophum; species Protomyctophum parallelum. Next base: position 26,949,352 of record NC_139714.1, on the reverse strand, counting down.
GGCTATAACCCATGTTTTTTGAATTTTTGAATTTCTTTCAAATCCTCAAAAATGTTGAAAAACGGCGTGCTATAGTATGCCGTACGGTAGGGGCTATAGCCCATGTTCAAAAACGATGAAAAACGAGGATAACATTTTTTTCAAAAATTAAAAAAACGATGGGCTATAACCCATGTTTTTTGAAATTTTGCATTTTTTTCAAATCCTCAAAAATGATGAAAAACGGCGTGCTATAGTATGCCGTACGGTAGGGGCTATAGCCCATGTTCAAAAACGATGAAAAACAAGGATAACATTTTTTTCAAAAATAAAAAAAACGATGGGCTATAACCCATGTTTTTTGAAATTTTGCATTTTTTTCAAATCCTCAAAAATGATGAAAAACGGCGTGCTATAGTATGCCGTACAGTAGGGGCTATAGCCCATGTTCAAAAACGATGAAAAACGAGGATAACATTTTTTTTCAAAAATAAATAAAACGATGGGCTATAACCCATGTTTTTTGAAATTTAGAATTTTTTTCAAATCCTCAAAAATGATGAAAAACGGCGTGCTATAGTATGCCGTATGGTAGGGGCTATAGCCCATGTTGAAAAACGATGAAAAACGAGGATAACATTTTTTTCAAAAATTAAAAAAACGATGGGCTATAACCCATGTTTTTTGAAATTTTGAAATTTTTTCAAATCCTCAAAAATGATGAAAAACGGCGTGCTATAGTATGCCGTACGGTAGGGGCTATAGCCCATGTTCAAAAACGATGAAAAACAAGGATAACATTTTTTTCAAAAATTCAAAAAACGATGGGCTATAACCCATGTTTTTTGAAATTTTGAAATTTTTTTAAATCCTCAAAAATGATGAAAAACGGCGTGCTATAGTATGCCGTACAGTAGGGGCTATAGCCCATGTTCAAAAACGATGAAAAACAAGGATAACATTTTTTTCAAAAATAAATAAAACGATGGGCTATAACCCATGTTTTTTGAAATTTTGAATTTTTTTCAAATCCTCAAAAATGATGAAAAACGGCGTGCTATAGTATGCCGTATGGTAGGGGCTATAGCCCATGTTCAAAAACTATGAAAAACGAGGATAACATTTTTTTCAAAAATTAAAAAAACGATGGGCTATAACCCATGTTTTTTGAAATTTTGAATTTTTTTCAAATCCTCAAAAATGATGAAAAACGGCGTGCTATAGTATGCCGTACGGTAGGGGCTATAGCCCATGTTAAAAAACGATGAAAAACGAGGATAACATTTTTTTCAAAAATTCAAAAAACGATGGGCTATAATCCATGTTTTTTGAAATTTTGAATTTTTTTCAAATCCTCAAAAATGATGAAAAACGGCGTGCTATAGTGTGCCGTACGGTAGGGGCTATAGCCCATGTTCAAAAACGATGAAAAACAAGGATAACATTTTTTTCAAAAATTAAAAAAAACCATGTTTTTTTAATTTTTGATTTTTTTTCAAATCCTCAAAAATGATGAAAAACGGCGTGCTATAGTATGCCGTACGGTAGGGGCTATAGCCCATGTTCAAAAACGATGAAAAACGAGGATAACATTTTTTTCAAAAATTCAAAAAACGATGGGCTATAACCCATGTTTTTTTAAATTTAGAAATTTTTTTTAATCCTCAAAAATGATGAAAAACGGCGTGCTATAGTGTGCCGTACGGTAGGGGCTATAGCCCATGTTCAAAAACGATGAAAAACAAGGATAACATTTTTTTCAAAAATAAAAAAAACGATGGGCTATAACCCATGTTTTTTTAAATTTTGCATTTTTTTCAAATCCTCAAAAATGATGAAAAACGGCGTGCTATAGTATGCCGTACGGTAGGGGCTATAGCCCATGTTCAAAAACGATGAAAAACGAGGATAACATTTTTTTCAAAAATTCAAAAAACGATGGGCTATAACCCATGTTTTTTTAAATTTAGAATTTTTTTTTAATCCTCAAAAATGATGAAAAACGGCGTGCTATAGTGTGCCGTACGGTAGGGGCTATAGCCCATGTTCAAAAACGATGAAAAACGAGGATAACATTTTTTTCAAAAATTCAAAAAACGATGGGCTATAACCCATGTTTTTTTAAATTTAGAATTTTTTTTTAATCCTCAAAAATGATGAAAAACGGCGTGCTATAGTGTGCCGTACGGTAGGGGCTATAGCCCATGTTCAAAAACGATGAAAAACAAGGATAACATTTTTTTCAAAAATTAAAAAAACGATGGGCTATAACCCATGTTTTTTGAATTTTTGATTTTTTTTCAAATCCTCAAAAATGATGAAAAACGGCGTGCTATAGTATGCTGTACGGTAGGGGCTATAGCCCATGTTAAAAAACGATGAAAAACGAGGATAACATTTTTTTCAAAAATTAAAAAAACGATGGGCTATAACCCATGTTTTTTGAAATTTTGAATTTTTTTCAAATCCTCAAAAATGATGAAAAACGGCGTGCTCTAGTATGCCGTACAGTAGGGGCTATAGCCCATGTTCAAAAACGATGAAAAACAAGGATAACATTTTTTTCAAAAATAAAAAAAACGATGGGCTATAACCCATGTTTTTTGAAATTTTGCATTTTTTTCAAATCCTCAAAAATGATGAAAAACGGCGTGCTATAGTATGCCGTACGGTAGGGGCTATAGCCCATGTTCAAAAACGATGAAAAACGAGGATAACATTTTTTTCAAAAATTAAAAAAATGATGGGCTATAACCCATGTTTTTTGAATTTTTGAATTTCTTTCAAATCCTCAAAAATGTTGAAAAACGGCGTGCTATAGTATGCCGTACGGTAGGGGCTATAGCCCATGTTCAAAAACGATGAAAAACGAGGATAACATTTTTTTCAAAAATTAAAAAAACGATGGGCTATAACCCATGTTTTTTGAAATTTTGCATTTTTTTCAAATCCTCAAAAATGATGAAAAACGGCGTGCTATAGTATGCCGTACGGTAGGGGCTATAGCCCATGTTCAAAAACGATGAAAAACAAGGATAACATTTTTTTCAAAAATAAAAAAAACGATGGGCTATAACCCATGTTTTTTGAAATTTTGCATTTTTTTCAAATCCTCAAAAATGATGAAAAACGGCGTGCTATAGTATGCCGTACAGTAGGGGCTATAGCCCATGTTCAAAAACGATGAAAAACGAGGATAACATTTTTTTTCAAAAATAAATAAAACGATGGGCTATAACCCATGTTTTTTGAAATTTAGAATTTTTTTCAAATCCTCAAAAATGATGAAAAACGGCGTGCTATAGTATGCCGTATGGTAGGGGCTATAGCCCATGTTGAAAAACGATGAAAAACGAGGATAACATTTTTTTCAAAAATTAAAAAAACGATGGGCTATAACCCATGTTTTTTGAAATTTTGAAATTTTTTCAAATCCTCAAAAATGATGAAAAACGGCGTGCTATAGTATGCCGTACGGTAGGGGCTATAGCCCATGTTCAAAAACGATGAAAAACAAGGATAACATTTTTTTCAAAAATTCAAAAAACGATGGGCTATAACCCATGTTTTTTGAAATTTTGAAATTTTTTTAAATCCTCAAAAATGATGAAAAACGGCGTGCTATAGTATGCCGTACAGTAGGGGCTATAGCCCATGTTCAAAAACGATGAAAAACAAGGATAACATTTTTTTCAAAAATAAATAAAACGATGGGCTATAACCCATGTTTTTTGAAATTTTGAATTTTTTTCAAATCCTCAAAAATGATGAAAAACGGCGTGCTATAGTATGCCGTATGGTAGGGGCTATAGCCCATGTTCAAAAACTATGAAAAACGAGGATAACATTTTTTTCAAAAATTAAAAAAACGATGGGCTATAACCCATGTTTTTTGAAATTTTGAATTTTTTTCAAATCCTCAAAAATGATGAAAAACGGCGTGCTATAGTATGCCGTACGGTAGGGGCTATAGCCCATGTTAAAAAACGATGAAAAACGAGGATAACATTTTTTTCAAAAATTCAAAAAACGATGGGCTATAATCCATGTTTTTTGAAATTTTGAATTTTTTTCAAATCCTCAAAAATGATGAAAAACGGCGTGCTATAGTGTGCCGTACGGTAGGGGCTATAGCCCATGTTCAAAAACGATGAAAAACAAGGATAACATTTTTTTCAAAAATTAAAAAAAACCATGTTTTTTTAATTTTTGATTTTTTTTCAAATCCTCAAAAATGATGAAAAACGGCGTGCTATAGTATGCCGTACGGTAGGGGCTATAGCCCATGTTCAAAAACGATGAAAAACGAGGATAACATTTTTTTCAAAAATTCAAAAAACGATGGGCTATAACCCATGTTTTTTTAAATTTAGAAATTTTTTTTAATCCTCAAAAATGATGAAAAACGGCGTGCTATAGTGTGCCGTACGGTAGGGGCTATAGCCCATGTTCAAAAACGATGAAAAACAAGGATAACATTTTTTTCAAAAATAAAAAAAACGATGGGCTATAACCCATGTTTTTTTAAATTTTGCATTTTTTTCAAATCCTCAAAAATGATGAAAAACGGCGTGCTATAGTATGCCGTACGGTAGGGGCTATAGCCCATGTTCAAAAACGATGAAAAACGAGGATAACATTTTTTTCAAAAATTCAAAAAACGATGGGCTATAACCCATGTTTTTTTAAATTTAGAATTTTTTTTTAATCCTCAAAAATGATGAAAAACGGCGTGCTATAGTGTGCCGTACGGTAGGGGCTATAGCCCATGTTCAAAAACGATGAAAAACGAGGATAACATTTTTTTCAAAAATTCAAAAAACGATGGGCTATAACCCATGTTTTTTTAAATTTAGAATTTTTTTTTAATCCTCAAAAATGATGAAAAACGGCGTGCTATAGTGTGCCGTACGGTAGGGGCTATAGCCCATGTTCAAAAACGATGAAAAACAAGGATAACATTTTTTTCAAAAATTAAAAAAACGATGGGCTATAACCCATGTTTTTTGAATTTTTGATTTTTTTTCAAATCCTCAAAAATGATGAAAAACGGCGTGCTATAGTATGCTGTACGGTAGGGGCTATAGCCCATGTTAAAAAACGATGAAAAACGAGGATAACATTTTTTTCAAAAATTAAAAAAACGATGGGCTATAACCCATGTTTTTTGAAATTTTGAATTTTTTTCAAATCCTCAAAAATGATGAAAAACGGCGTGCTCTAGTATGCCGTACAGTAGGGGCTATAGCCCATGTTCAAAAACGATGAAAAACAAGGATAACATTTTTTTCAAAAATAAAAAAAACGATGGGCTATAACCCATGTTTTTTGAAATTTTGCATTTTTTTCAAATCCTCAAAAATGATGAAAAACGGCGTGCTATAGTATGCCGTACGGTAGGGGCTATAGCCCATGTTCAAAAACGATGAAAAACGAGGATAACATTTTTTTCAAAAATTCAAAAAACGATGGGCTATAACCCATGTTTTTTGAAATTTAGAAAAAAAAATTAATCCTCAAAAATGATGAAAAACGGCGTGCTATAGTGTGCCGTACGGTAGGGGCTATAGCCCATGTTCAAAAACGATGAAAAACAAGGATAACATTTTTTTCAAAAATTAAAAAAACCCATGTTTTTTTAATTTTTGATTTTTTTTCAAATCCTCAAAAATGATGAAAAACGGCGTGCTATAGTATGCCGTACGGTAGGGGCTATAGCCCATGTTCAAAAACGATGAAAAACGAGGATAACATTTTTTTCAAAAATTCAAAAAACGATGGGCTATAACCCATGTTTTTTTAAATTTAGATTTTTTTTTTAATCCTCAAAAATGATGAAAAACGGCGTGCTATAGTGTGCCGTACGGTAGGGGCTATAGCCCATGTTCAAAAACGATGAAAAACAAGGATAACATTTTTTTCAAAAATTAAAAAAACGATGGGCTATAACCCATGTTTTTTGAATTTTTGATTTTTTTTCAAATCCTCAAAAATGATGAAAAACGGCGTGCTATAGTATGCCGTACGGTAGGGGCTATAGCCCATGTTAAAAAACGATGAAAAACGAGGATAACATTTTTTTCAAAAATTAAAAAAACGATGGGCTATAACCCATGTTTTTTGAAATTTTGCATTTTTTTCAAATCCTCAAAAATGATGAAAAACGGCGTGCTATAGTATGCCGTACGGTAGGGGCTATAGCCCATGTTCAAAAACGATGAAAAACGAGGATAACATTTTTTTCAAAAATTCAAAAAACGATGGGCTATAACCCATGTTTTTTTAAATTTAGAAAAAAAAATTAATCCTCAAAAATGATGAAAAACGGCGTGCTATAGTGTGCCGTACGGTAGGGGCTATAGCCCATGTTCAAAAACGATGAAAAACAAGGATAACATTTTTTTCAAAAATTAAAAAAACCCATGTTTTTTTAATTTTTGATTTTTTTTTAAATCCTCAAAAATGATGAAAAACGGCGTGCTATAGTATGCCGTACGGTAGGGGCTATAGCCCATGTTCAAAAACGATGAAAAACAAGGATAACATTTTTTTCAAAAATTCAAAAAACGATGGGCTATAACCCATGTTTTTTTTAATTTAGAATTTTTTTTTAATCCTCAAAAATGATGAAAAACGGCGTGCTATAGTGTGCCGTACGGTAGGGGCTATAGCCCATGTTCAAAAACGATGAAAAACAAGGATAACATTTTTTTCAAAAATTAAAAAACGATGGGCTATAACCCATGTTTTTTGAATTTTTGATTTTTTTTCAAATCCTCAAAAATGATGAAAAACGGCGTGCTATAGTATGCCGTACGGTAGGGGCTATAGCCCATGTTAAAAAACGATGAAAAACGAGGATAACATTTTTTTCAAAAATTAAAAAAACGATGGGCTATAACCCATGTTTTTTGAAATTTTGAATTTTTTTCAAATCCTCAAAAATGATGAAAAACGGCGTGCTATAGTATGCCGTACAGTAGGGGCTATAGCCCATGTTCAAAAACGATGAAAAACAAGGATAACCTTTTTTTCAAAAATAAAAAAAACGATGGGCTATAACCCATGTTTTTTGAAATTTTGCATTTTTTTCAAATCCTCAAAAATGATGAAAAACGGCGTGCTATAGTATGCAGTACAGTAGGGGCTATAGCCCATGTTCAAAAACGATGAAAAACAAGGATAACATTTTTTTCAAAAATAAATAAAACGATGGGCTATAACCCATGTTTTTTGAAATTTTGAATTTTTTTCAAATCCTCAAAAATGATGAAAAACGGCGTGCTATAGTATGCCGTACGGTAGGGGCTATAGCCCATGTTAAAAAACGATGAAAAACGAGGATAACATTTTTTTCAAAAATAAAAAAAACGATGGGCTATAATCCATGTTTTTTGAAATTTTGATTTTTTTTCAAATCCTCAAAAATGATGAAAAACGGCGTGCTATAGTATGCCGTACGGTAGGGGCTATAGCCCATGTTCAAAAACGATGAAAATCAAGTATAACATTTTTTTCAAAAATTAAAAAAACGATGGGCTATAACCCATGTTTTTTGAATTTTTGCATTTTTTTCAAATCCTCAAAAATGATGAAAAACGGCGTGCTATAGTATGCCGTACGGTAGGGGCTATAGCCCATGTTCAAAAACGATGAAAAACGAGGATAACATTTTTTTCAAAAATTCAAAAAACGATAGGATATAACCCATCTTTTTTTTTTTTTTTTTTTTTTAATCCTCAAAAATGATGAAAAACGGCGTGCTATAGTATGCCGTACGGTAGGGGCTATAGCCCATGTTCAAAAACGATGAAAAACGAGGATAACATTTTTTTCAAAAATTCAAAAAACGATGGGATATAACCCATCTTTTTTTTTTTTTTTTTTTTTAATCCTCAAAAATGATGAAAAACTGCGTGCTATAGTATGCCGTATGGTAGGGGCTATAGCCCATGGTCAAAAATGGGATAAAAAACGTCTAAAAATAGACGTCTAAAACACGTCTATTTTTAGACGTGTTTTAGACGTCTATTTTTAGACGTTTTTATCCCATTTTTAGACGCTCGTCTAATACCCCATACCGTACGGCATACTATAGCAAGCCGTTTTTCATCATTTTTGAGGATTTGAAAAAAATGAAAAAAAAAAAAAAACGATGGGTTATAGCCCATCGTTTTTTGAATTTTTGAATTTCTTTCAAATCCTCAAAAATGATGAAAAACGGCGTGCTATAGTATGCCGTACGGTAGGGGCTATAGCCCATGTTCAAAAACGATGAAAAACGAGGATAACATTTTTTTCAAAAATTAAAAAAACGATGGGCTATAACCCATGTTTTTTGAAATTTAGATTTTTTTTTAAATCCTCAAAAATGATGAAAAACGGCGTGCTATAGTATGCCGTACGGTAGGGGCTATAGCCCATGTTCAAAAACGATGAAAAACAAGGATAACATTTTTTTCAAAAATAAAAAAAACGATGGGCTATAACCCATGTTTTTTTAAATTTTGCATTTTTTTCAAATCCTCAAAAATGATGAAAAACGGCGTGCTATAGTATGCCGTACAGTAGGGGCTATAGCCCATGTTCAAAAACGATGAAAAACAAGGATAACATTTTTTTCAAAAATAAATAAAACGATGGGCTATAACCCATGTTTTTTGAAATTTTGAATTTTTTTCAAATCCTCAAAAATGATGAAAAACGGCGTGCTATAGTATGCCGTATGGTAGGGGCTATAGCCCATGTTCAAAAACGATGAAAAACGAGGATAACATTTTTTTCAAAAATTAAAAAAACGATGGGCTATAACCCATGTTTTTTGAAATTTAGATTTTTTTTGAAATCCTCAAAAATGATGAAAAACGGCGTGCTATAGTATGCCGTACAGTAGGGGCTATAGCCCATGTTCAAAAACGATGAAAAACAAGGATAACATTTTTTTCAAAAATAAATAAAACGATGGGCTATAACCCATGTTTTTTGAAATTTTGAATTTTTTTCAAATCCTCAAAAATGATGAAAAACGGCGTGCTATAGTATGCCGTATGGTAGGGGCTATAGCCCATGTTCAAAAACGATGAAAAACGAGGATAACATTTTTTTCAAAAATTAAAAAAACGATGGGCTATAACCCATGTTTTTTTAATTTTTGCATTTTTTTCAAATCCTCAAAAATGATGAAAAACGGCGTGCTATAGTATGCCGTACGGTAGGGGCTATAGCCCATGTTCAAAAACGATGAAAAACGAGGATAACATTTTTTTCAAAAATTCAAAAAACGATGGGCTATAACACATCTTTTTTTTTTTTTTTTTTTTTTTATCCTCAAAAATGATGAAAAACGGCGTGCTATAGTATGCCGTATGGTAGGGGCTATAGCCCATGGTCAAAAATGGGATAAAAAACGTCTAAAAATAGACGTCTAAAACACGTCTATTTTTAGACGTGTTTTAGACGTCTATTTTTAGACGTTTTTATCCCATTTTTAGACGCTCGTCTAATACCCCATACCGTACGGCATACTATAGCAAGCCGTTTTTCATCATTTTTGAGGATTTGAAAAAAATGAAAAAAAAAAAAACGATGGGTTATAGCCCATCGTTTTTTAAATTTTTGAATTTCTTTCAAATCCTCAAAAATGATGAAAAACGGCGTGCTATAGTATGCCGTACGGTAGGGGCTATAGCCCATGTTCAAAAACGATGAAAAACAAGGATAACATTTTTTTCAAAAATAAAAAAAACGATGGGCTATAACCCATGTTTTTTTAAATTTTGCATTTTTTTCAAATCCTCAAAAATGATGAAAAACGGCGTGCTATAGTATGCCGTACAGTAGGGGCTATAGCCCATGTTCAAAAACGATGAAAAACAAGGATAACATTTTTTTCAAAAATAAATAAAACGATGGGCTATAACCCATGTTTTTTGAAATTTTGAATTTTTTTCAAATCCTCAAAAATGATGAAAAACGGCGTGCTATAGTATGCCGTATGGTAGGGGCTATAGCCCATGTTCAAAAACGATGAAAAACGAGGATAACATTTTTTTCAAAAATTAAAAAAACGATGGGCTATAACCCATGTTTTTTGAAATTTAGATTTTTTTTGAAATCCTCAAAAATGATGAAAAACGGCGTGCTATAGTATGCCGTACAGTAGGGGCTATAGCCCATGTTCAAAAACGATGAAAAACAAGGATAACATTTTTTTCAAAAATAAATAAAACGATGGGCTATAACCCATGTTTTTTGAAATTTTGAATTTTTTTCAAATCCTCAAAAATGATGAAAAACGGCGTGCTATAGTATGCCGTATGGTAGGGGCTATAGCCCATGTTCAAAAACGATGAAAAACGAGGATAACATTTTTTTCAAAAATTAAAAAAACGATGGGCTATAACCCATGTTTTTTTAATTTTTGCATTTTTTTCAAATCCTCAAAAATGATGAAAAACGGCGTGCTATAGTATGCCGTACGGTAGGGGCTATAGCCCATGTTCAAAAACGATGAAAAACGAGGATAACATTTTTTTCAAAAATTCAAAAAACGATGGGCTATAACACATCTTTTTTTTTTTTTTTTTTTTTTATCCTCAAAAATGATGAAAAACGGCGTGCTATAGTATGCCGTATGGTAGGGGCTATAGCCCATGGTCAAAAATGGGATAAAAAACGTCTAAAAATAGACGTCTAAAACACGTCTATTTTTAGACGTGTTTTAGACGTCTATTTTTAGACGTTTTTATCCCATTTTTAGACGCTCGTCTAATACCCCATACCGTACGGCATACTATAGCAAGCCGTTTTTCATCATTTTTGAGGATTTGAAAAAAATGAAAAAAAAAAAAACGATGGGTTATAGCCCATCGTTTTTTAAATTTTTGAATTTCTTTCAAATCCTCAAAAATGATGAAAAACGGCGTGCTATAGTATGCCGTACGGTAGGGGCTATAGCCCATGTTCAAAAACGATGAAAAACAAGGATAACATTTTTTTCAAAAATAAAAAAAACGATGGGCTATAACTAGGGTTGGGATTCGGAACCGGGTCCATTTCAGACCCGGTTCCGACATTGCGGATCCGGAGCCGGTTCCATCGTTTTTTTATTAACGGTTCCCCAAACGGTTCTCATCAGTCGTCATTTAGCTCCGCTGTGTCTGTGCAATGTGCATGCATGCAAGCAGAGCCTGAGGTGACGTCACCCCACCTAAAGGAGTGTGTGGGGTCGGGGAGGATACGCCCACTGTTCTGTGCATTCAGCGACCGCTCACCGCCACGGAGCGAGTGATGTCGAAGAGATCTCCAAAGTGTGGTTAACAGAGAGGGAAATGACTCTGAGGCTGAGCACGCAAAGTGGAATAAATGTTATGCTATAGTTCCCTGCAAAGGTTGTTGCAACTTGTACCAGTTGCACGTCCACATTGATGAAACAACTCAAAATCAATACGCCTACACGAGTCCACAACTCACGAGAATAATCTAGGCAAATCGCGTTTGAGAGCCATGCGGAAAGCTCACACTCCCCGCAGCTCCACCACAGCCGGCGGGGGATGAGGATGATGCAAGGCTGGTTCACTTTCCCCAGGCTAGTAACGTAATAGAAAATAAAAACTACTAATGTCTACAGAGCTTTTCATTAGGTGTATTGTACAACTGTTAATGGTGTTAATTTAGAACGCCAATGTCTCGACGTCTTTCTGTCTGATATTTTATGAATCATGCCAAATCAATTTTCTGCACTTATTTTTTACAACTTATAAGCAACTCAACTGCTTTTGATTTGGCTTTAAATTAATCGCGTGACTGTTGAGAGCCCAGCGTTTAGGTGCATATACCTCCATAGATTGATTAGCCTACTTTATAAACAGTTTGCAGAAAAAAGCACAGGAACGTAGCCTACAGTTCAATACAAGGTCTGCTAAAAGGATTTTTTTATTCCAAGAAAGCACTATTTGTTTCCATTAGGGTAAGGGGTAATATTAAATTAATCTGAACATTAAAGACAACATTTGTCACCACAACAATATCATTATTGCAATGTGTACTGTATTTAATATACAGCAAATTGCAATATATAGAGTAAAAATGATATTGTTGTGGTGGCTAGCTGGTGGTGGTGGTGGTGAAGTTTAAATAATAGTGCCACCTCATACTTGTAAAGTGCATTTTCAATAATTCCATTAATTAATTTGTTTTTATTATGTACTTGGTTAGGTTAGGTATAATATAAGCATCATTTATGTCAGAAAAAAAGGGGAAAAAATAATATTAGGATCCGTTAAGGGAACCGTTAGGAACCGGAACCGTTAAGAGGGATCCGGGAAGGATCCGGAACCGTTAAAATCCTAACGAATCCCAACCCTAGCTATAACCCATGTTTTTTGAAATTTTGCATTTTTTTCAAATCCTCAAAAATGATGAAAAACGGCGTGCTATAGTATGCCGTACGGTAGGGGCTATAGCCCATGTTCAAAAACGATGAAAAACGAGGATAACATTTTTTTCAAAAATTCAAAAAACGATGGGCTATAACCCATGTTTTTTGAAATTTAGAATTTTTTTTTAATCCTCAAAAATGATGAAAAACTGCGTGCTATAGTGTGCCGTACGGTAGGGGCTATAGCCCATGTTCAAAAACGATGAAAAACAAGGATAACATTTTTTTCAAAAATTAAAAAAACGATGGGCTATAACCCATGTTTTTTGAATTTTTGATTTTTTTTCAAATCCTCAAAAATGATGAAAAACGGCGTGCTATAGTATGCCGTACGGTAGGGGCTATAGCCCATGTTCAAAAACGATGAAAAACGAGGATAACATTTTTTTCAAAAATTCAAAAAACGATGGGCTATAACCCATGTTTTTTTAAATTTAGAATTTTTTTTTAATCCTCAAAAATGATGAAAAACGGCGTGCTATAGTGTGCCGTACGGTAGGGGCTATAGCCCATGTTCAAAAACGATGAAAAACAAGGATAACATTTTTTTCAAAAATAAAAAAAACGATGGGCTATAACCCATGTTTTTTGAATTTTTGATTTTTTTTCAAATCCTCAAAAATGATGAAAAACGGCGTGCTATAGTATGCCGTACGGTAGGGGCTATAGCCCATGTTAAAAAACGATGAAAAACGAGGATAACATTTTTTTCAAAAATAAATAAAACGATGGGCTATAACCCATGTTTTTTGAAATTTTGATTTTTTTTCAAATCCTCAAAAATGATGAAAAACGGCGTGCTATAGTATGCCGTACAGTAGGGGCTATAGCCCATGTTCAAAAACGATGAAAAACAAGGATAACATTTTTTTCAAAAATAAAAAAAACGATGGGCTATAACCCATGTTTTTTGAAATTTTGCATTTTTTTCAAATCCTCAAAAATGATGAAAAACGGCGTGCTATAGTATGCCGTACAGTAGGGGCTATAGCCCATGTTCAAAAACGATGAAAAACAAGGATAACATTTTTTTCAAAAATAAATAAAACGATGGGCTATAACCCATGTTTTTTGAAATTTTGAATTTTTTTCAAATCCTCAAAAATGATGAAAAACGGCGTGCTATAGTATGCCGTACGGTAGGGGCTATAGCCCATGTTAAAAAACGATGAAAAACGAGGATAACATTTTTTTCAAAAATTAAAAAAACGATGGGCTATAATCCATGTTTTTTGAAATTTTGAATTTTTTTCAAATCCTCAAAAATGATGAAAAACGGCGTGCTATAGTATGCCGTACGGTAGGGGCTATAGCCCATGTTCAAAAACGATAAAAAACGAGGATAACATTTTTTTCAAAAATTCAAAAAACGATGGGATATAACCCATCTCTTTTTTTTTTTTTTTTTTTTTATCCTCAAAAATGATGAAAAACGGCGTGCTATAGTATGCCGTACGGTAGGGGCTATAGCCCATGTTCAAAAACGATGAAAAACGAGGATAACACTTTTTTTCAAAAATTCAAAAAACGATGGGATATAACCCATCTTTATTTTATTTTTTATTTTTTTAATCCTCAAAAATGATGAAAAACTGCGTGCTATAGTATGCCGTATGGTAGGGGCTATAGCCCATGTTAAAAAACGATGAAAAACGAGGATAACATTTTTTTCAAAAATTTAAAAAATGATGGGCTATAACCCATGTTTTTTGAAATTTAGATTTTTTTTTAAATCCTCAAAAATGATGAAAAACGGCGTGCTATAGTATGCCGTACGGTAGGGGCTATAGCCCATGTTCAAAAACGATGAAAAACAAGGATAACATTTTTTTCAAAAATAAAAAAAACGATGGGCTATAACCCATGTTTTTTTAAATTTTGCATTTTTTTCAAATCCTCAAAAATGATGAAAAACGGCGTGCTATAGTATGCCGTACAATAGGGGCTATAGCCCATGTTCAAAAACGATGAAAAACAAGGATAACATTTTTTTCAAAAATAAATAAAACGATGGGCTATAACCCATGTTTTTAGAAATTTTGAATTTTTTTCAAATCCTCAAAAATGATGAAAAACGGCGTGCTATAGTATGCCGTACGGTAGGGGCTATAGCCCATGTTAAAAAACGATGAAAAACGAGGATAACATTTTTTTCAAAAATTTAAAAAACGATGGGCTATAACCCATGTTTTTTGAAATTTTGAAATTTTTTCAAATCCTCAAAAATGATGAAAAACGGCGTGCTATAGTATGCCGTAAGGTAGGGGCTATAGCCCATGTTCAAAAACGATGAAAAACAAGGATAACATTTTTTTCAAAAATTCAAAAAACGATGGGCTATAACCCATGTTTTTTGAAATTTTGATTTTTTTTTTAAATCCTCAAAAATGATGAAAAACGGCGTGCTATAGTATGCCGTACAGTAGGGGCTATAGCCCATGTTCAAAAACGATGAAAAACAAGGATAACATTTTTTTCAAAAATAAATAAAACGATGGGCTATAACCCATGTTTTTTGAAATTTTGAATTTTTTTCAAATCCTCAAAAATGATGAAAAACGGCGTGCTATAGTATGCCGTATGGTAGGGGCTATAGCCCATGTTCAAAAACGATGAAAAACGAGGATAACATTTTTTTCAAAAATTAAAAAAACGATGGGCTATAACCCATGTTTTTTGAAATTTTGAAATTTTTTCAAATCCTCAAAAATGATGAAAAACGGCGTGCTATAGTATGCCGTACGGTAGGGGCTATAGCCCATGTTCAAAAACGATGAAAACAAGGATAACATTTTTTTCAAAAATTCAAAAAACGATGGGCTATAACCCATGTTTTTTGAAATTTTGAATTTTTTTTAAATCCTCAAAAATGATGAAAAACGGCGTGCTATAGTATGCCGTACAGTAGGGGCTATAGCCCATGTTCAAAAACGATGAAAAACAAGGATAACATTTTTTTCAAAAATAAATAAAACGATGGGCTATAACCCATGTTTTTTGAAATTTTGAATTTTTTTCAAATCCTCAAAAATGATGAAAAACGGCGTGCTATAGTATGCCGTATGGTAGGGGCTATAGCCCATGTTCAAAAACGATGAAAAACGAGGATAACATTTTTTTCAAAAATAAAAAAACGATGGGCTATAACCCATGTTTTTTTAAATTTAGAATTTTTTTTAAATCCTCAAAAATGATGAAAAACGGCGTGCTATAGTATGCCGTACGGTAGGGGCTATAGCCCATGTTCAAAAACGATGAAAAACAAGGATAACATTTTTTTCAAAAATAAAAAAAACGATGGGCTATAACCCATGTTTTTTGAAATTTTGCATTTTTTTCAAATCCTCAAAAATGATGAAAAACGGCGTGCTATAGTATGCCGTACGGTAGGGGCTATAGCCCATGTTCAAAAACGATGAAAAACGAGGATAACATTTTTTTCAAAAATTCAAAAAACCATGGGCTATAACCCATGTTTTTTGAAAATTTGAATTTTTTTTAAATCCTCAAAAATGATGAAAAACGGCGTGCTATAGTATGCCGTACAGTAGGGGCTATAGCCCATGTTCAAAAACGATGAAAAACAAGGATAACATTCTTTTCAAAAATAAATAAAACGATGGGCTATAACCCATGTTTTTTGAAATTTTGAATTTTTTTCAAATCCTCAAAAATGATGAAAAACGGCGTGCTATAGTATGCCGTATGGTAGGGGCTATAGCCCATGTTCAAAAACGATGAAAAACGAGGATAACATTTTTTTCAAAAATTAAAAAAACGATGGGCTATAACCCATGTTTTTTGAAATTTTGAATTTTTTTCAAATCCTCAAAAATGATGAAAAACGGCGTGCTATAGTATGCCGTACGGTAGGGGCTATAGCCCATGTTAAAAAACGATGAAAAACGAGGATAACATTTTTTTCAAAAATTAAAAAAACGATGGGCTATAACCCATGTTTTTTGAAATTTTGAATTTTTTTCAAATCCTCAAAAATGATGAAAAACGGCGTGCTATAGTATGCCGTACGGTAGGGGCTATAGCCCATTTTCAAAAACGATGAAAACAAGGATAACATTTTTTTCAAAAATTCAAAAAACGATGGGCTATAACCCATGTTTTTTGAAATTTTGAATTTTTTTTAAATCCTCAAAAATGATGAAAAACGGCGTGCTATAGTATGCCGTACAGTAGGGGCTATAGCCCATGTTCAAAAACGATGAAAAACAAGGATAACATTTTTTTCAAAAATAAATAAAACGATGGGCTATAACCCATGTTTTTTGAAATTTTGAATTTTTTTCAAATCCTCAAAAATGATGAAAAACGGCGTGCTATAGTATGCCGTATGGTAGGGGCTATAGCCCATGTTCAAAAACGATGAAAAACGAGGATAACATTTTTTTCAAAAATTAAAAAAACGATGGGCTATAACCCATGTTTTTTGAAATTTAGAATTTTTTTAAAATCCTCAAAAATGCTGAAAAACGGCGTGCTATAGTATGCCGTACGGTAGGGGCTATAGCCCATGTTCAAAAACGATGAAAAACAAGGATAACATTTTTTCAAAAATAAAAAAAACGATGGGCTATAACCCATGTTTTTGAAATTTTGCATTTTTTTCAAATCCTCAAAAATGATGAAAAACGGCGTGCTATAGTATGCCGTACGGTAGGGGCTATAGCCCATGTTCAAAAACGATGAAAAACGAGGATAACATTTTTTTCAAAAATAAAAAAAACGATGGGCTATAACCCATGTTTTTTGAAATTTAGAATTTTTTTTAAATCCTCAAAAATGATGAAAAACGGCGTGCTATAGTATGCCGTACGGTAGGGGCTATAGCCCATGTTCAAAAACGATGAAAAACGAGGATAACATTTTTTTCAAAAATAAAAAAAACGATGGGCTATAACCCATGTTTTTTGAAATTTAGAATTTTTTTTTAATCCTCAAAAATGATGAAAAACGGCGTGCTATAGTATGCCGTACAGTAGGGGCTATAGCCCATGTTCAAAAACGATGAAAAACAAGGATAACATTTTTTTCAAAAATAAATAAAACGATGGGCTATAACCCATGTTTTTTGAAATTTTGAATTTTTTCAAATCCTCAAAAATGATGAAAAACGGCGTGCTATAGTATGCCGTATGGTAGGGGCTATAGCCCATGTTCAAAAACGATGAAAAACGAGGATAACATTTTTTTCAAAAATTAAAAAAACGATGGGCTATAACCCATGTTTTTTGAAATTTTGAATTTTTTTCAAATCCTCAAAAATGATGAAAAACGGCGTGCTATAGTATGCCGTACGGTAGGGGCTATAGCCCATGTTAAAAAACGATGAAAAACGAGGATAACATTTTTTTCAAAAATTAAAAAAACGATGGGCTATAACCCATGTTTTTTGAAATTTTGAATTTTTTTCAAATCCTCAAAAATGATGAAAAACGGCGTGCTATAGTATGCCGTACGGTAGGGGCTATAGCCCATGTTCAAAAACGATGAAAACAAGGATAACATTTTTTTCAAAAATTCAAAAAACGATGGGCTATAACCCATGTTTTTTGAAATTTTGAATTTTTTTTAAATCCTCAAAAATGATGAAAAACGGCGTGCTATAGTATGCCGTACAGTAGGGGCTATAGCCCATGTTCAAAAACGATGAAAAACAAGGATAACATTTTTTTCAAAAATAAATAAAACGATGGGCTATAACCCATGTTTTTTGAAATTTTGAATTTTTTTCAAATCCTCAAAAATGATGAAAAACGGCGTGCTATAGTATGCCGTATGGTAGGGGCTATAGCCCATGTTCAAAAACGATGAAAAACGAGGATAACATTTTTTTAAAAAATTAAAAAAACGATGGGCTATAACCCATGTTTTTTGAAATTTAGAATTTTTTTTAAATCCTCAAAAATGATGAAAAACGGCGTGCTATAGTATGCCGTACGGTAGGGGCTATAGCCCATGTTCAAAAACGATGAAAAACAAGGATAACATTTTTTTCAAAAATAAAAAAAACGATGGGCTATAACCCATGTTTTTTGAAATTTTGCATTTTTTTCAAATCCTCAAAAATGATGAAAAACGGCGTGCTATAGTATGCCGTACGGTAGGGGCTATAGCCCATGTTCAAAAACGATGAAAAACGAGGATAACATTTTTTTCAAAAATTCAAAAAACGATGGGCTATAACCCATGTTTTTTGAAATTTAGAATTTTTTTTTAATCCTCAAAAATGATGAAAAACGGCGTGCTATAGTGTGCCGTACGGTAGGGGCTATAGCCCATGTTCAAAAACGATGAAAAACAAGGATAACATTTTTTTCAAAAATAAAAAAAACGATGGGCTATAACCCATGTTTTTTGAATTTTTGATTTTTTTTCAAATCCTCAAAAATGATGAAAAACGGCGTGCTATAGTATGCCGTACGGTAGGGGCTATAGCCCATGTTCAAAAACGATGAAAAACGAGGATAACATTTTTTTCAAAAATTCAAAAAACGATGGGCTATAACCCATGTTTTTTTAAATTTAGAATTTTTTTTTAATCCTCAAAAATGATGAAAAACGGCGTGCTATAGTGTGCCGTACGGTAGGGGCTATAGCCCATGTTCAAAAACGATGAAAAACAAGGATAACATTTTTTTCAAAAATAAAAAAACGATGGGCTATAACCCATGTTTTTTTAATTTTTGATTTTTTTTCAAATCCTCAAAAATGATGAAAAACTGCGTGCTATAGTATGCCCTACGGTAGGGGCTATAGCCCATGTTCAAAAACGATGAAAAACGAGGATAACATTTTTTTTCAAAAATTCAAAAAACGATGGGCTATAACCCATGTTTTTTGAAATTTTGATTTTTTTTTTAAATCCTCAAAAATGATGAAAAACGGCGTGCTATAGTATGCCGTACAGTAGGGGCTATAGCCCATGTTCAAAAACGATGAAAAACAAGGATAACATTTTTTTCAAAAATAAATAAAACGAATAACCCATGTTTTTTTGAAATTTTGAATTTTTTTCAATCCTCAAAAATGATGAAAAACGGCGTGCTATAGTATGCCGTATGGTAGGGGCTATAGCCCATGTTCAAAAACGATGAAAAACGAGGATAACATTTTTTTTCAAAAATTAAAAAAACGATGGGCTATAAACCCATGTTTTTTGAAATTTTGTAATTTTTTCAAATCCTCAAAAATGATGAAAAACGGCGTGCTATAGTATGCCGTACGGTAGGGGCTATAGCCCCATGTTCAAAAACGATGAAAACAAGGATAACATTTTTTTCAAAAATCAAAAAACGATGGGCTATAACCCATGTTTTTTTGGGAAATTTTGATTTTTTTTCAAATCCTCAAAAATGATGAAAAAACTGCGGTGCTATAGTATGCCCTACGGTAGGGGCTATAGCCCATGTTCAAAAACGATGAAAAACAAGGATAACATTTTTTTTCAAAAATTCAAAAAACGATGGGCTATAACCCATGTTTTTTGAAATTTTGATTTTTTTTTTAAATCCTCAAAAATGATGAAAAACGGCGTGCTATAGTATGCCGACAGTAGGGGCTATAGCCCATGTTCAAAAACGATGAAAAACAAGGATAACATTTTTTTCAAAAATAAATAAAACGATGGGCTATAACCCATGTTTTTTGAAATTTTGAATTTTTTTCAATCCTCAAAAATGATGAAAAACGGCGTGCTATAGTATGCCGTATGGTAGGGGCTATAGCCCATGTTCAAAAACGATGAAAAACGAGGATAACATTTTTTTCAAAAATTAAAAAAACGATGGGCTATAACCCATGTTTTTTGAAATTTTGAAATTTTTTCAAATCCTCAAAAATGATGAAAAACGGCGTGCTATAGTATGCCGTACGGTAGGGGCTATAGCCCATGTTCAAAAACGATGAAAACAAGGATAACATTTTTTTCAAAAATTCAAAAAACGATGGGCTATAACCCATGTTTTTTGAAATTTTGAATTTTTTTTAAATCCTCAAAAATGATGAAAAACGGCGTGCTATAGTATGCCGTACAGTAGGGGCTATAGCCCATGTTCAAAAACGATGAAAAACAAGGATAACATTTTTTTCAAAAATAAATAAAACGATGGGCTATAACCCATGTTTTTTGAAATTTTGAATTTTTTTCAAATCCTCAAAAATGATGAAAAACGGCGTGCTATAGTATGCCGTATGGTAGGGGCTATAGCCCATGTTCAAAAACGATGAAAAACGAGGATAACATTTTTTTCAAAAATAAAAAAACGATGGGCTATAACCCATGTTTTTTTAAATTTAGAATTTTTTTTAAATCCTCAAAAATGATGAAAAACGGCGTGCTATAGTATGCCGTACGGTAGGGGCTATAGCCCATGTTCAAAAACGATGAAAAACAAGGATAACATTTTTTTCAAAAATAAAAAAAACGATGGGCTATAACCCATGTTTTTTGAAATTTTGCATTTTTTTCAAATCCTCAAAAATGATGAAAAACGGCGTGCTATAGTATGCCGTACGGTAGGGGCTATAGCCCATGTTCAAAAACGATGAAAAACGAGGATAACATTTTTTTCAAAAATTCAAAAAACCATGGGCTATAACCCATGTTTTTTGAAAATTTGAATTTTTTTTAAATCCTCAAAAATGATGAAAAACGGCGTGCTATAGTATGCCGTACAGTAGGGGCTATAGCCCATGTTCAAAAACGATGAAAAACAAGGATAACATTCTTTTCAAAAATAAATAAAACGATGGGCTATAACCCATGTTTTTTGAAATTTTGAATTTTTTTCAAATCCTCAAAAATGATGAAAAACGGCGTGCTATAGTATGCCGTATGGTAGGGGCTATAGCCCATGTTCAAAAACGATGAAAAACGAGGATAACATTTTTTTCAAAAATTAAAAAAACGATGGGCTATAACCCATGTTTTTTGAAATTTTGAATTTTTTTCAAATCCTCAAAAATGATGAAAAACGGCGTGCTATAGTATGCCGTACGGTAGGGGCTATAGCCCATGTTAAAAAACGATGAAAAACGAGGATAACATTTTTTTCAAAAATTAAAAAAACGATGGGCTATAACCCATGTTTTTTGAAATTTTGAATTTTTTTCAAATCCTCAAAAATGATGAAAAACGGCGTGCTATAGTATGCCGTACGGTAGGGGCTATAGCCCATTTTCAAAAACGATGAAAACAAGGATAACATTTTTTTCAAAAATTCAAAAAACGATGGGCTATAACCCATGTTTTTTGAAATTTTGAATTTTTTTTAAATCCTCAAAAATGATGAAAAACGGCGTGCTATAGTATGCCGTACAGTAGGGGCTATAGCCCATGTTCAAAAACGATGAAAAACAAGGATAACATTTTTTTCAAAAATAAATAAAACGATGGGCTATAACCCATGTTTTTTGAAATTTTGAATTTTTTTCAAATCCTCAAAAATGATGAAAAACGGCGTGCTATAGTATGCCGTATGGTAGGGGCTATAGCCCATGTTCAAAAACGATGAAAAACGAGGATAACATTTTTTTCAAAAATTAAAAAAACGATGGGCTATAACCCATGTTTTTTGAAATTTAGAATTTTTTTAAAATCCTCAAAAATGATGAAAAACGGCGTGCTATAGTATGCCGTACGGTAGGGGCTATAGCCCATGTTCAAAAACGATGAAAAACAAGGATAACATTTTTTCAAAAATAAAAAAAACGATGGGCTATAACCCATGTTTTTGAAATTTTGCATTTTTTTCAAATCCTCAAAAATGATGAAAAACGGCGTGCTATAGTATGCCGTACGGTAGGGGCTATAGCCCATGTTCAAAAACGATGAAAAACGAGGATAACATTTTTTTCAAAAATAAAAAAAACGATGGGCTATAACCCATGTTTTTTGAAATTTAGAATTTTTTTTAAATCCTCAAAAATGATGAAAAACGGCGTGCTATAGTATGCCGTACGGTAGGGGCTATAGCCCATGTTCAAAAACGATGAAAAACGAGGATAACATTTTTTTCAAAAATAAAAAAAACGATGGGCTATAACCCATGTTTTTTGAAATTTAGAATTTTTTTTTAATCCTCAAAAATGATGAAAAACGGCGTGCTATAGTATGCCGTACAGTAGGGGCTATAGCCCATGTTCAAAAACGATGAAAAACAAGGATAACATTTTTTTCAAAAATAAATAAAACGATGGGCTATAACCCATGTTTTTTGAAATTTTGAATTTTTTCAAATCCTCAAAAATGATGAAAAACGGCGTGCTATAGTATGCCGTATGGTAGGGGCTATAGCCCATGTTCAAAAACGATGAAAAACGAGGATAACATTTTTTTCAAAAATTAAAAAAACGATGGGCTATAACCCATGTTTTTTGAAATTTTGAATTTTTTTCAAATCCTCAAAAATGATGAAAAACGGCGTGCTATAGTATGCCGTACGGTAGGGGCTATAGCCCATGTTAAAAAACGATGAAAAACGAGGATAACATTTTTTTCAAAAATTAAAAAAACGATGGGCTATAACCCATGTTTTTTGAAATTTTGAATTTTTTTCAAATCCTCAAAAATGATGAAAAACGGCGTGCTATAGTATGCCGTACGGTAGGGGCTATAGCCCATGTTCAAAAACGATGAAAACAAGGATAACATTTTTTTCAAAAATTCAAAAAACGATGGGCTATAACCCATGTTTTTTGAAATTTTGAATTTTTTTTAAATCCTCAAAAATGATGAAAAACGGCGTGCTATAGTATGCCGTACAGTAGGGGCTATAGCCCATGTTCAAAAACGATGAAAAACAAGGATAACATTTTTTTCAAAAATAAATAAAACGATGGGCTATAACCCATGTTTTTTGAAATTTTGAATTTTTTTCAAATCCTCAAAAATGATGAAAAACGGCGTGCTATAGTATGCCGTATGGTAGGGGCTATAGCCCATGTTCAAAAACGATGAAAAACGAGGATAACATTTTTTTCAAAAATTAAAAAAACGATGGGCTATAACCCATGTTTTTTGAAATTTAGAATTTTTTTTAAATCCTCAAAAATGATGAAAAACGGCGTGCTATAGTATGCCGTACGGTAGGGGCTATAGCCCATGTTCAAAAACGATGAAAAACAAGGATAACATTTTTTTCAAAAATAAAAAAAACGATGGGCTATAACCCATGTTTTTTGAAATTTTGCATTTTTTTCAAATCCTCAAAAATGATGAAAAACGGCGTGCTATAGTATGCCGTACGGTAGGGGCTATAGCCCATGTTCAAAAACGATGAAAAACGAGGATAACATTTTTTTCAAAAATTCAAAAAACGATGGGCTATAACCCATGTTTTTTGAAATTTAGAATTTTTTTTTAATCCTCAAAAATGATGAAAAACGGCGTGCTATAGTGTGCCGTACGGTAGGGGCTATAGCCCATGTTCAAAAACGATGAAAAACAAGGATAACATTTTTTTCAAAAATAAAAAAAACGATGGGCTATAACCCATGTTTTTTGAATTTTTGATTTTTTTTCAAATCCTCAAAAATGATGAAAAACGGCGTGCTATAGTATGCCGTACGGTAGGGGCTATAGCCCATGTTCAAAAACGATGAAAAACGAGGATAACATTTTTTTCAAAAATTCAAAAAACGATGGGCTATAACCCATGTTTTTTTAAATTTAGAATTTTTTTTTAATCCTCAAAAATGATGAAAAACGGCGTGCTATAGTGTGCCGTACGGTAGGGGCTATAGCCCATGTTCAAAAACGATGAAAAACAAGGATAACATTTTTTTCAAAAATAAAAAAACGATGGGCTATAACCCATGTTTTTTTAATTTTTGATTTTTTTTCAAATCCTCAAAAATGATGAAAAACTGCGTGCTATAGTATGCCCTACGGTAGGGGCTATAGCCCATGTTCAAAAACGATGAAAAACGAGGATAACATTTTTTTTCAAAAATTCAAAAAACGATGGGCTATAACCCATGTTTTTTGAAATTTTTAATTTTTTTCAAATCCTCAAAAATGATGAAAAACGGCGTGCTATAGTATGTCGTATGGTAGGGGCCCATGGTCAAAAATGGGATTAAAAACGTCTAAAAATAGACGTCTAAAACACGTCTATTTTTAGACGTGTTTTAGACGTCTATTTTTAGACGTTTTTATCCCATTTTTAGACGCTCGTCTAATAGCCCATACCGTACGGCATACTATAGCAAGCCGTTTTTCATAATTTTTGAGGATTTGAAAAAAATTGAAAAAAAAACAACGATGGGTTATAGCCCATCGTTTTTTGAATTTTTGAATTTCTTTCAAATCCTCAAAAATGATGAAAAACTGCGTGCTATAGTATGCCGTACGGTAGGGGCTATCGCCCATGTTCAAAAACGATGAAAAACAAGGATAACATTTTTTTCAAAAATTAAAAAAACGATGGGCTATAACCCATGTTTTTTGAAATTTTGAATTTTTTTCAAATCCTCAAAAATGATGAAAAACTGCGTGCTATAGTATGCCGTACGGTAGGGGCTATAGCCCATGTTCAAAAACGATGAAAAACGAGGATAACATTTTTTTCAAAAATTCAAAAAACGATGGGCTATAACCCATGTTTTTTTTAATTTAGATTTTTTTTTCAAATCCTCAAAAATGATGGGTTATAGCCCATCGTTTTTTGAATTTTTGAATTTCTTTCAAATCCTCAAAAATGATGAAAAACGGCGTGCTATAGTATGCCGTACGGTAGGGGCTATAGCCCATGTTCAAAAACGATGAAAAACGAGGATAACATTTTTTTCAAAAATAAAAAAAACGATGGGCTATAACCCATGTTTTTTGAATTTTTTAATTTTTTTCAAATCCTCAAAAATGATGAAAAACGGCGTGCTATAGTATGCCGTACGGTAGGGGCTATAGCCCATGTTCAAAAATGATGAAAAACGAGGTTAATTTCAATTTCAAAAATTTAAAAAACGATGGGCTATAACCCATGTTTTTTGAAATTTTGAAATTTTTTCAAATCCTCAAAAATGTTTATGATTTCGGAGGATTTGAAAAAAAGGTGAAAATCGCGGAAAAGCTAAAGGCTATAGTCCATGGTCACGGACCGCATACTGGTCAAGGTAATTTATACTTGTCAAGGTCATTTATACTGGTGAAGGTCATTTATACTGGTGAAGGTCATTTACTAGTCTTATATAATTTAAATAAACCATGTAAATACAAGAAATTGAGCAGAGCACTGCAGGGACTTGAACTCCGTTCTGGTAAACCAGGAGTACCACACCAGTGCCTTTGTTTGTTTTGTTGTAATTTACAGGTCCATTATTCATCTTGTTCTCAAATCCTGCAAAATCATAAAAAACGTCATGCAGTACCTTTTTTTCGCAATTCATCTTTTTTTCAAATCCTCCTAAATCTTGAAAATCACCCTTGTGTGAAGTAAGTGCTGCAACTCTGTTGGGTTGCACCACGGCATACTATAGAGCGTCACAGTCCTGCCCCCTCGAGAGACCCAGAAAATAAATCCGTTCATTTTCCTCAGACTTTTCAGAAAAGTATTTATTTAAAGACGTTTACGCCGCGGACAAAGCCAACTCTTGTTGTGACAAATCATGACAACCCAATGTTTTGGGCAAAACAAAGAATTAGAACGTAGAAAAAACGGCAGGTACAACACTGTTTTTCTTCTTTGTAATTATTTGTTTGGTCCAAAATATTGTGTTTGTCGTCATGATTTGTCACGACTCTGCTTTGTACAACTAAGACACAATGGTCAGGCGACTCAGGCACCACAATATCTCAAATAACTCATCGGATCCCTACAATCTTAACAGAACAGTGCATTCATAGTTTACAAAAATGTTTAGTCCTGAATATCAAAGGTTACAATAGGAGGCAGGGCGTTTAAGTCCCGGGCACTTTCTCCCAGCATCCGTCCTCAGGGGTGACACGCACTGCACAGTCAAGACTAGATTAAAAACCTCCATGACAAAAGGTCATCCGACAAAGTAAAAAGGGTGAGAAGAGAACCCCTCGGCGTGGTCACGCCGCCAGGGCGAGTTAATTGCACAACCACACACTGTTAGTGTACATTGTGTACACGTAATAGAGGCTAGTATTTTATAGAGAAATGTTTTTATTATGTGAAGGGAGTTTAATTGTGTTTAAGTGCTTTGCATATATGAAATGTCTTGTCGTAGTTTACCGTTTTGCCTCATTCTAGTGTTGTTCAATAACCCACTGAGTATTTACTTTAATAAAGATTGTTATACATGTAAAACCCTTGTCTGTGGTCCTTCCAGGTTCGGACAGGACTACAGTTTGTAGTAAACTCAGTCTTTTACTTAATTTTCGTATAGAAATGTTTAGGCATTTTGAGCAAAGATCCCGGGAGGAGAGAGATACAAAAGTCAGAATACTAAAGTGAGGCAAGAGGAGACACATGGGTAGGGATGGAGCTCGTTAATTTATATCGATAACGATCAGGCTTATCGAGCAATTTCTATTATTTTGTGGAAACGGGAGACAAATTCTGAACAGAACCAGTATCTTATAATAGTGCAATTGACCTTTTTACCAATAAAATATTAAAGAAACTGTTAACGGGTCAATATATGTTCCGCCACTTTAAAAGCATAATTGTGTTTACCTGGATAGTGCTGGTTGGCATTTATTGATTCAACTCTTGTCTTGATTATTTAAACATGAACGGGCTTATTGATAACGGGTACTCAATAAGTTTATTAAGGATTTTTTTCAGGTATCGAGCTCCATCCCTACACATAGGTATCAACGTTTTATTGCTCACGGTCAAGCGGTTCATGAGCTATGCCCGTTTAAAGTTTGAATTTTCAGTTGAGGGCTATAGCGCCACCCATTGGACAATGGTTGTGGGCTTTGTGTCCTCACCGTTTGGCATTGCCCTCTAGGTTGTCCTGATCAGATGGGGTGATCGGAAATCAGGGCCAATTGTCATTTTCCAAAAAAAAAAAAAAGTAGTAGAGGGCTACCATATTGCCAAGTTTCAAGAAAACCCGACAGCACAGTTCAGCCAGAACTGTCATTTTTGTTGTTAGAAGAGAAAAATAAGGGACCAAGAGTCCCTAAATAGACTTGTAACCCAACTATAGGGAGTACAAACAGTAAAGAACCTGGGGGTTATCATCTATGAAAAGGCAACACAATGAACAGAAAATGAACCATGTAAATACAAAAAATTGAGGGCACCGCAGGGAGTTGAACCCCATTCTGGTAAACCAGGAGTACCACACCAGTGCCTTAGTTTTTGTTTTATAATTTACAGGTCCAAAATCAGTCATTAGTTTTAATTTTGCAAAATATGTTTTAAACGTACTCTTGCCGACCTCCTGCGGCAAGATAATTAAAAAAAGATAGCCAATTTGAATCATGACTATAAATGATAGCCATGATCATGTCTTTATACAATTGAAAACCAGAAGACTCACTCCACAAATACCTTAAAGAAAACTCCTCAGACATAAACTAAGAATCTTATTTTGTCATGCTCATAAAGTGCTGAAAAGTGCTAAAAGTGAAAAGTGCAGCAGAAAACATTTGAGTCATAGGCCCATCGTCAATGCCTCGCCTACTGACCGGCATGGATGAAGTTTTAGCTGCAAATGGCAGCATAAATAAATCACATCAATACACATCACATAATGTGATGTTAACCGACGCGATGAAGCTTGCACATTATAAAACATACATCACATCAACCAACATCACATACCTAGCCCTACCCTAACCCTAAGTTCACTATGTGATGTGGGGATGACATGATGAAGCCTTACTCACAAATGTGAAATGAGACAAGACATAAACACACATCACATACCGGGCCTGTGTTCATAGGTGATGTGGGCTTATGTAATGAAGCTTTACTCACAAATTAGATCTGATAATAGCACCAACAATGGTCTTATGACCTAGATGTTTGCTGCTGCACTTTTCACTTTAAGCACTTAGAGCGCTTTATGAACATGAACAAAATAGATTTTCTTGGTCTCTGCCCAAGCAGTTGGCCTTAAGTTTTCGTGGCGCAAGTATTTTTCTATCTAGTTGTCCCATGTAGGAAACATGGGGCAAGACTGTACAATTTATGCCATTTGTGGACGATTGACATAAATTATACGAGGTAGCAGCATTCTTTGCGCCCCAGTATTTGTCAGCAATACTATGAACATTAGTACACAACAAGTACAGCAATAAACACAATTCGTATGGCGCAATGCCAACAGACGTGAATGACGAGCTATCCGCAATTGCTGTGAAATATCACCTTTAAAAAACACATAAATGCACATCACATACCAGGCCTGTGTTCATATCTGATGTGAACTAACGTGATGACGCTTTACTGGTAAATTACATGAAACAGCTCCAAATGAGAAACTGTACGTGAGACACGACCCAAGTCACAGTGTCATAGATAGGCAAGAAATAAATAAGAAATTACAATACAATAAAGCAAAATGCGATTTAAAACTCTGAGACCACAAAAACAAATAACTTTATTAAAAGCAAAGAAGAAGAGAGAAAAGATGAAGGTTGGGTAGAAACCTTGTACGTCCAAAACGGTTACTTCTATGGACCAAAACAACTGTGATCCAATATTATTAATATAATAATCTGTGTTCCAATGTTATTATTTAGTAACAAGCTCTTGCTGATACTTCACTGGTTTGATACATTAGAAAAACAGAATACTACATGTTAAATATTCAATAATGGATTATCTTTGCCTCATGAGATTGGCCATTTGCTACTTGTGTGTGACACTGTAGCATGACCAAGTAAGGAAATTAATTTACTAAAAGGTTGAACTATGGAGATACAAGGTTTCTGCCCAACAGTCAAGGATAATAAACTACGCTCACTTACCTTCAATATCAGCACTAAACAAAACACACACACCAACCAAGGAAGCAAATGACACAGCGGCCATCATTTGCTTCCTCTTGTTAGTTTGCACAGACCTACAGCATAGTAAGCTGTAAACACAGTGTTAAGGGGCTACATGCTACCATAATGACACAAGACATAAATCACACCTCCACATCACATTTGTACACACATAAAACACTAGTGCAATAGATAGGCAAGAAGAAAGAAATTACCTAAATAAAGCAAAATGCGATTAAAAACTATGACAACAAAAAATTAATAACTTTATTAAATCCAAAGAATAGAGAAGAGAAAGGAGACACAAGAGAACATGCATATGTGATGTGGATGTGGACAGACTTTACCCGTAAATTATGTTAAACGATAAATAAATCACATGCCTCCACAAACATCACATAACGGTGATGTGGACTGGCATTATATACACACAAATTAAGTGAAACTATACATGGCGCGAAAGACAACCTACGGTATGGTAGCATGTTGCCCACTTAAACAAGCAGCAGGAATCAGACGGTTAACTAACCTTCACTGCTAACAGCAGCCAGCAGTGGCAACAGCATAGAGTTCACCCAGCAGTGGCAACAGCATAGAGTTCACCCAGCAGTGGCAACAGCATAGAGTCCACACCTCCAGTCAGCTTCACTTTCTGAAATGGCAGGGGAAAAGAAAATTAGTTGTCGGCCTTCAGGATGACATTTTGGAAGTCATAACAGTCACTGACAGGGCTGGGTCACCATTATTACACACATTCTAGGGCTATAATCTGCCTTCTGCAACCATTTATTTTATGAAGCCTAAAAGCTAAAAAGGAAACTTCGTATTCATATGTTCAACAGAAAACACAATTGTTAATCGCAATCCTTTGTATGACAATGAATGGTCAACTTAACATGTTGTAATGGTGACACAGCCCTAGTTTCTACTACAGCCACATGTAATCCAGGTACGTACCGTGGGGGGCCTTCCGTCGCTCGGTTGAAGATGGCCGGTATTAATAGAGCCGCGTAGGTTGTATGGCACAATACGTCCCGAGCACCGTACGCCTCGTAATCTCAGGGAGCGTTCGTTGACACCGTTATACGTTTCAGCCCAGCCGAGTAGACACTCTATTACCAATACCAGCCATCTCCTGATGACTGCATCCAAGGTCACCGCATGACACCAAGGTCACATGATCAACCTGTAAGACACAAACATACACCAACATTACTCTTTATCCAGATTTTATACATTGTAGAAAATACATCTTTAGGAAATTCTTGCATTTTTTTTGCAACCAGGTCTGATTTTAATGATGCTTGGGAGCCAAGAAAAACTTTCTTGGGGTTTTTATGTGGGTAATGGGTTTAGATATGTCAGTATTTCAAAGTGTCCATGGACTCCATGATGTCATGGACACTGGGCTCACTTCCTTCCTGGACTACATTGTTGTCTCAGTAAGACAGCCTGTTACGACTGGGGTCGTATTCTTATACTTATTCTTATACTGTGATGTGGTCCTATATGCTGTGACATGTCTTTCTGCCCTGGTGTGGAGTGGTGCGCGCGCCCCGTGCATCGCCCAGGTGAAGATGGCATAGTGGGCCTGGGCGTGATTGAGGATGCAGAGCGCGGTGGACAGCCGTGATTGGCGGAGGAGGCCTGAGTCCCACAAGACACCTCAGTCAGTGGCTAACGAGGGTGGCCTTTCCCCTACATAAGAGAGGAGCAGAGGAGAGTGCGGCACGCAGGGGACAGACCTGTCTTCCTCGGCTCCCAACCGGCCACCGCCCTTCCTTATGTTTTGTTACTCTGAGTTTTGTTGCGTTGTGTCCAAACCTTTATCGGAGATTTTGAGTTAAAGTCCTGTTTTTCGTTAAGGAGGTAAGCCCCATGTGTTTTGTTTTGTTAGGGAAGATTATTTTGTTTCTAGTTATTTTCTTATTTAATTTATCCGTTGCCCTAAATCCCTTTACCTCTGTTGTAAATATAATTTCCGTTAATAAACCTATATTTGCTTTTCAACCTTTGTTCGAGTGGCTGCTTGGGAGTTGGGGAAGGCGGGAGCGTCATATTTCGTGTTGGGTACCAGATCCCCTAGACTGGTGCATAACATGAATTGGGGGCTCGCCAAACCATTTTTTTCCGCGTGATGTTTGGTAAGGTAATTATTTTTTGTCTCTGGTTGGCAGTTTTGACAGTTGTAAGTATGGAATTTAAAATTGATGATTTCGTGGCAAACCCTTTTTTTTTTTTTTTTTTTTTTTTGCGGCTTACGCCTTTTTTATTGATTTTGTAAGGGACAGATAGTAGGCTGACAGGAAACGGGAGAGAGATGGGGGGATGACATGCGGTAAAGGCCGTGTCGGGTCCGGGAGTCGAACCCGCGGCACACCGCGACTGGATCACCAGTCCGGTGCCCAGACCGTTACGCTACGGCCTGGGCCGTGGCAAACCCTTCTTGGAGTAAAATTGAGAAATGTAAAAAATCAGAGCTGTTAGTGGTGGCAACTAGCTATGATTTAAGCGTGTCTCTCTATGCCCCAAAGGCTGAGCTCCGACATGAGGTGTGTGCAAAACTGACGGAGATGGGCGTTCTACCTGCGGCTGGACACAGTGAGAAGGGAGAGGAGGCTCCGCCAGGAGAGGTTGCTGGGGCGGAGGCTACAGATTCGCCCTCCACTAGTGCGGGCTCTTTCTCCCAATCACTACAGGCAGGTGAGATGAGTAAAACAAGTGATCTCCGGTTGACACTCCAAATAAAGGAGTTGGAGGTAAAAGCCCTGGAATTACGGCTGAGAACCGTGACACTTGATAACGAGAGAGCACAAAGGTCTGGTACCTATAACACTGTTGGTGGCAGCAATACGGCAGGGTTGGAGATTGGTAGAAATATAGCATTGGTGCCACCCTTTCGAGAGTCTGAAGTTGATTCATATTTTGGTGCGTTTGAGCGTATTGCCATGGCGTTGAAATGGCCGAAGGAGTCATGGGCAATATTGGTACAGTGCAAATTAAGTGGAAAAGCCCAAGAAGTGTGCGCTACGTTATCGATTGATCAGAGTCTCGATTATGAGACGCTTAAACAGAGTGTTTTGCGAGTTTACGAGCTCGTCCCCGAAGCATATCGACAACGGTTTCGAAGTAAAGAGAAAACTGCCAGCCAGAGTTATGTGGAGTTCGCACGGGAGAAGAGCACCTTGTTTGACAAGTGGTGTCAGTCTTCAGGCATATGTACCGTGGCTGAGATGCGAGAGTTAATTTTGTTGGAAGACTTTAAAAGGGGCCTACATGAAAGAATTGAGACATATCTTAATGAGCAAAAGGTGTTATCAGTAACCAAAGCTGCGATCCTGGCTGATGAGTTTATTTTAACTCATAAATCGGTATTCTCTGCCCCAACATATCATGGTTATGCGGCAACATCAGAAAGAAGGTCCCCTAAATTCAACCGTAGAACCATGACACCAGCAATGGGCGAGAATCGCGAGTGTTATTATTGCCGTGAGCCAGGCCATTTGATTGCGCAGTGTCCTCAGTGTCCAAGTAAAAGAGGACAAGTTAATAACACCCCAGCAGGCATTGGCCTGATTAAAACTGTCAGTTCGCCTGATAACCAGCCCGAGCGGGCAGAGACGGAGGTTGATGCTACTTTTAATCCGTTTGTATTTGATGGTTTTGTTTCGGTGACCGGCGAGGAAAAAGACAAAGTGCAAGTAAAAATCTTACGGGATACAGGGGCTTATCATTCATTTATGTTGGATTCGGTTCTGCCACTTTCGAATGACACTTCGTGTAACGCTGATTTGCTTGTGTGGGGCATCAAAATGAGCGTGGTTAAAGCCCCTTTACATTTCGTACATTTCGGTTCACCCCTGGTGGCAGGGCGATTTAAAGTAGCTGTGCGGCCTCAGTTGCCGATCGCTGGTATTGATTTTATTCTCGGTAATGACATAGCGGGAGGACAAGTTTTCCCTACGCCCGAAGTTGTCGAAATTCCTAATTTGGATTGCGAGTCCCCTGTGTCCACAATGCCAAATGTGTTTCCTGTGTGCGCGGTTACACGCGCACAGGCCCGTAAAATGGGTAATGTGGTTGATTTGTCTGAATAATTTCTGGCTGACGAAAATGAACTCACTCAGTCACTTGCTCTCCCTGAGAAAAATGATGAAATTGTCAATGTGTCTGATGCATCTATGGTTGAACCTGAATTGAGTCTAAATGTGACAAAGGAAATGTTAATAACCGCTCAGAAAGAGGACCCGTCATTGACTGTGTGTTTGTCCTCTGCCATAGCCAGTGAGGGAGGCCAAAATCCCGTTTCTTTTTTTTTGGAGGGTGGAGTGTTGATGAGGAGCTGGAGCCCTGATGACAGCGAGGTGGTCACTGTTCATCAGGTAGTAGTGCCAACTGAATATAGACCACAGGTACTTAGCATTGCCCATGATTCCAGCTTAGCTGGACATCTGGGAATAAAAAAAACATATTATCGAGTGTTGCGTAATTTCTATTGGCCGGGGCTGAAAGCCGACGTAGCCAAATACTGCCGGTCTTGTCACACTTGTCAAATTGTAGGGAAACCCAACCAGCCTGTCCCACCCGCCCCTCTACATCCAATTCCTGTGATTGGGGAGCCGTTTGAGGAGGTGATTATAGATTGTGTGGGTCCACTACTAAAAACCAAGTCTGGAAACCAATATTTGTTAACGGTGATGTGCGCTGCTACCCGATACCCGGAGGCCATCCCGTTGAAAAATATAAAAACCAAATCTGTATTGAAGGCCCTTATCAAATTTTTTTCCACTTTCGGGCTACCGATTTCGGCCCAAACAGACCGAGGAACGAATTTTATGTCTAAAGTGTTCGCACAGGTTATGGGAGAACTGAAAATTAAACATAAAACGTCAAGTGCTTACCATCCAGAGTCTCAAGGTGCGCTGGAGAGGTTTCACCAGACACTAAAGTCCATGTTACGAAAATATTGCCTGGAATCCGATAAAGACTGGGATGAGGGCGTCCCTCTTTTATTATTTGCTGTGAGAGAAACCATTCAGGAGTCGTTAGGGTTTAGTCCCTGTGATCTGGTGTTTGGACACACTGTGCGCGGCCCGTTACAACTGCTTAAAGAGAAGTGGTTGTCGGAGTCACCAAAAATTGAACATAAGGTGCTTGACTATGTGAATGCTTTCCGTCAGCGCCTCCATCATGTGTGTGAGTTGGCTCGTGAAAACTTGAGCAAGGCTCAGTCTAAAATGAAGCGGCGCTACGACAAAAAGTCAGTGCTCAGAACGTTCCAATCCGGAGATAAAGTGCTATTACTGCTCCCCTTTGCCGGTTCAAGTCTTCACCCACGATTTTCAGGCCCGTATGTGGTGGAACGAAAAATGAGTGATACTAATTACGTGGTAAAAACGCCAGATAGAAAACAAAAGGCTCGGGTATGTCATATTAATATGATGAAGAAGTATGTTGGTAGAGATTGTGAAGTACAACCACCTCCCGCAGCATCAGTGGTCCCAATGTGTGTTGCTGCTCCCCCGAAGTATAATTTGGCTGAGGATGGATTAATTGAAAAGAGTGGATCGATGCCCGTGGCTCGTTTGGGCAACTCTGATGTACTGCGTAATTTACAGTCCTTTTTGGCTCATTTGTCTGGGTCTGCTCGGGCAGATATCATTCGGTTAATCGAAAACAATGTATTACTTTTTTCCGACCATCCTCGCCAGACTTCCGTTTTGTGCCACGACATTGATATAGAAGGGCATAACCCCATTAAGCAGCACGCATATCGTGTTAACCCCACAAAGAGAGCACTGATGCAGCAGGAGGTACAATACTTGGTGGAAAATAAATTGGCTGTTCCTAGTAACAGCGCATGGAGCAGTCCGTGCTTGTTGATTCCTAAATCTGACAACACAAAACGTTTTTGTACGGATTACCGAAAGGTTAATTCAGTTACCAAGCCGGACTCTTTTCCGCTCCCGTTGATGATGGATTGTATTGACAGAGTCGGTTCTGCGAAATTTGTAACAAAGTTGGACTTGTTAAAAGGTTTCTGGCAAATCCCCTTAACCCCGCGAGCGTCGGAAATATCCGCATTTGTGACACCCGATGATTTTCTCCAATATACTGTTATGCCGTTTGGGTTGCGTAATGCGCCCGCCACGTTCCAGCGCCTGATGCGTAATGTCCTGGCTGGAGTGGAGTGTTGCGAGGCCTACATGGATGATGTGGTGGCGTACTCTGATACATGGTCTGATCATATGAAAACGGTTGCTCTTATTTTCAGCCGCCTCCGGGACGCAAACCTAACTCTAAACCTCGCTAAGTGTGAATTTGGTAAAGGCACGGTAACATATTTGGGTAAACATGTGGGCCAGGGGCAGGTTCGTCCGGTGGAAGAGAAAGTGAGAGCTGTCGTTGAGTTTGCTGTACCAAAGACAAAGAAATGTTTGCGCCGTTTTATCGGTATGTGTGGCTATTATCGGGTTTTTGCAGAAACTTTTCTGTGGTCGTGGCTCCTCTCACAGCAATGGTTAGCCCTGTAAAACCGTTTGTGTGGTCACCAGCTTGTCAGGCGGCATTTGAAGCTGCTAAAGCATTGCTGTGCAGCACACCCGTCCTTGCGGCACCTGTTTTCAGTAAACCTTTTAAATTAGAGGTTGATGCGAGTGGATATGGGGCAGGGGCTGTTCTTCTGCAGGAGGATGAGCAGAATGTGGATCATCCCGTGTGCTACTTTTCTAAGAAATTTAACAAACACCAGTTGAATTATAGCACAGTGGAAAAGGAGGCTCTGGCGATGTTGTTAGCCCTGCAGTATTTTGAAGTGTATATTGGGTCTACCCCCGAAACTGTTAAAGTTTTTACAGACCATAACCCTTTAGTATTTATAGCCAGGATGCAAAACTCTAATCAGAGGTTAATGCGTTGGTCTATTGCATTGCAGGAATTCAATCTGGAGATTTGCCACAAAAAAGGTACCGATAATATAATTGCAGATGCCCTATCAAGAGGATTTTAGGTGGGGGCAACCTCGGAAAGGATTGAGCACTCTAGGGGAGTGCTAAATTCTTGAGGAGGGGGGTGTTACGACTGGGGTCGTATTCTTATACTTATTCTTATACTGTGATGTGGTCCTATATGCTGTGACATGTCTTTCTGCCCTGGTGTGGAGTGGTGCGCGCGCCCCGTGCATCGCCCAGATGAAGATGGCATAGTGGGCCTGGGCGTGATTGAGGATGCAGAGCGCGGTGGACAGCCGTGATTGGCGGAGGAGGCCTGAGTCCCACAAGACACCTCAGTCAGTGGCTAACGAGGGTGGCCTTTCCCCTACATAAGAGAGGAGCAGAGGAGAGTGCGGCACGCAGGGGACAGACCTGTCTTCCTCGGCTCCCAACCGGCCACCGCCCTTCCTTATGTTTTGTTACTCTGAGTTTTGTTGCGTTGTGTCCAAACCTTTATCGGAGATTTTGAGTTAAAGTCCTGTTTTTCGTTAAGGAGGTAAGCCCCATGTGTTTTGTTTTGTTAGGGAAGATTATTTTGTTTCTAGTTATTTTCTTATTTAATTTATCCGTTGCCCTAAACCCCTTTACCTCTGTTGTAAATATCATTTCCGTTAATAAACCTATATTTGCTTTTCAACCTTTGTTCGAGTGGCTGCTTGGGAGTTGGGGAAGGCGGGAGCGTCATATTTCCCCCTATCCATAAGGAGGAGCAGTGGACCAAAGCATTGTGGGAATTGTCCAGGAAGGAAGTGAGCTTTGAAATACTAAAATACCTAAAAACACATAAAAACCCCCAGGAAAGTGTTTGTCTCCCAAACATCATTCAAATAAGATCTGGTTGCAAAAGGGGTGAAGTGGCCCTTTAAAGTTGAAATCAAGTTGCTGATGTATCTGGATCACGGCGCTGTTGTGTGTAGAGGAGCAAAGTGAGGCGACCCTCAATATGAACCAGACAAAGGAGTTCTCTCTCAATCCCAGTGTGTATCGCAGTTTTATTGATACATACACGGCTCAATGAACAAGGCGACGTGAGGACAACGGCCCACGACAAAAATGGAGACACACACACGACAAAGTCCACTCGAATCAACTTGTATCTGTCTGTCACACCGTATAGACAAAAACGTATTGTATTTATACTATAGAAACTTAGAAAGTCAAAAAGTCCCTCCTCACATCAAGGAGGTGGGACTTAAAGTGTCCTTGCTTTTCCTGACCAATCAGTGACTAGGGCTATTCTGAGTGACACTCAGACATCTTGATGAGAACTGTTTAACAAATTTAAACATGTAACTATAAGAATGAAATGTATGTACCATATCAAATATACAATTGTATTCTTAGTTCTAGATGCATATTTGGCAAGGATATGTTGTATTTATGACAGACAAACAGAGTATAGAGACTCAGAGATGAGTCTAGCAGCTGACACCGACCTGCAGTAGATAAGAGTTCACACAGACCCTGGGGGATTTAATTACACCCCTAAAATAAAGCTCTGTTATCCCAGGTGGCTCCATAAATAACTCTCTTATCTTCGAGGACTCACTGTTGAGCAAATTGACTGAAAATAGCAACAGTCTGGTAACAGCTGTTTTCTGGGCTCATTGAGTGAGCTTTAGTGACCTCCTCACTCAGGCTTCTAACTAATGTAAACTATAGACTGAAATGTTATGTGTACAATTATGACATGTATTAAGGCATATGCTTATGGAAATATACATCACAGCCCCCCTTGGGGAATTACATATTCCCCAGACATAATTCATATTTCATAAATGTCCAAAATTAATATTTCCAAAAAATACACTTTTTTTTTTTTCGTTTTCCCAAAATCCAAAATTAATCATTAAACCATAGTTCTGATGTGAAAGACAACTCAAATAGGACCCCCCTTGACTCAGGAGCCCCTTGTATCATAGAAATTAAACTCCTAAAATCCTATTTAGACCAAATCAAATTCAAATACCTGTAAATGCAAAGTTAATCACTCAAAACAAGAAATGGATTAAACAACAAAAAACAAACATCCCTAAAAATAGTACCAGATCAGTACTTTGTTAAATCTGTCCGAACTGTATCAGCAAAGAAAACAACAAACATGAAAACATTAAAACATTGTACAACAATAGTCACAATTTCAGATGAACCACGATTTTTTCTCCATGACGCAAAGTGTTCAGACGGTCAGACACGCGGTAGGAAACGTTTCCCACAATAATTTTTTCGCCTATAGAATAACAACGCTTGGGGAAATCCTTGATTTCACAGAACTCAGCACCGGTTTGCACTGACCGACGATGGGACGCAGATCTCTCAGGTTCGGGGAGGCCGGGCAAAGTGGACTTATCGTAGGCAGAAGACAACTTCTCTTGAGCATCACAAGGCTCTGAATGACAGCACATTTGCGTACAGCCGTCAATCATGGCTGCTGCATTTCAACTCTCCCTCCTCCTCAGCCTGCAGAGAACAAACAGCCCTTCTCCAGTGAGAACTTAGGTGCTCCTTGGAATCACAGCTGCAGGATAATGGTCGGGTTGACACCTCACCAACTATCTCAATGGCTGTGATGGTCACCTGCTGTGTCGATCTGACGGTAGAGGCTAGGTGAGAAGCATTCTGTTGTGATGACAGCTGCCTGTTGACACGCCCCCCTGGATGCTGTCAGGTTGCCACTCCCCCTTTCTGGTGCTGTCAGCTGTCAGTTGTTGACACGCCCCTGGAGCAGGAAATCACTCCGGTGCAGATGACCAGAATGGAACCCTCTCCCATGTGCAGCTATTGAAAAGGGTGACATGCTGCCCCCTCCAAAGAAAGTTAAAAGTCCCCTTGCAAATCATGCGGTTAGAATATTAGTCATCCATTCAAAAATCAAGAAAGTGTGTTAACACATTAGTCCTCGTTTTAACTTCTCATTTATATATCTCAAATGTAATTTAATTCCCCTCAAAGCATCAACGCAATTGCAAATCATAGCATGTTCCCCTTGTTATTTTGACAACCCTAAAACAATATAAAATTATACTACTAATACTACTACCCCCCCCTTATTTCCCTGGGAATCTAATATCCCCAGGAAAATACAGAGAAAATAACCAACACACACCTGTCACCCCCCTTGACTGGACCAACCACCTATATTGAAGTATAAACCGCCATTATTGTAAACTAAAAATCACAACTACCAAATACCTATATTAAAGTAAAATTGAAGAACACAGAGGGATGGAATCTTCTTTTTTGAGTCACAAAAGGGAACGTGAGCTCTTGGCCTCGCACAAGCAGTAAAAACACACTTGCCCCAAATGTTCCCGACCATAATGTCCAAAAAAGAATAAAATCCCAGATAATCCTGCGGGAACGGCCTGTGCCAGTCAGCAGTCCTTTCAAAAAAATGTCAAACAAAATAGACGATCAATGACACAGGTTACCTCAGCCGTCCTAGTTGTAGACCACAGATCTCCGCCCTGCAAACTCCAGCTGCAGGAACTCTTCACTGGGGGTCACATGGTGGCGTCGGCCGACAGGTTCGCAACGGCTGGACGGGCGCCAGCCTCTCACGCCATACAATACCGTGCCAAATGTAGCAAACTACCACATGTGAAGCAGCCGCTGTATTGACGCTGATTCTTGCGAAAACGCCGAGACTGTTGACGAGGCTGGAAATCTCTAGGAAAAACAGATTGGTTGGCAAGCAGCGGCACGTCACGTGGCACCACCCCCCTGAGAGGTGCCTGGACGACTGGTGGACCCGCACAGGTCTGAGGCTGCGGGACCGCAACCCCCGCACGGCCCATCCCCTGCAAACATTCCAATCGCCACTTACGCAATTGCCTCACCTCCTCCTCATCTCTACGCCGCTGGGAGGCCACCTGGTCACGGAACGAACGGACACGATCAACAATGCAATCCCTATAATGTCCATATGACACATCTGCCAGTCTTACCACAGTCACCATGTCGGCTCGCATGCCCTCTGGCAGGCCTTGTTCAATCTTTTCCCTCAGAAGAGGCCTGTCCATGTCATTCACGTCCACCCAGCACAAGTGACACCCAGCGACAGCCGCCCATGCTTCGTACGCACGTTCAACAAATGTCGAAGGGTCCTCTGTATCCTTCATAGGAGAAAAAACAACTTCAGAAGGGTCAACATTCCTACGATTCCGTGTTATCACCATCTGGGGATAGCGTGCGCGGGGCGTGGGCGTGGGCATGTCGGCAGGCGGAGGACTATCCCTCCTCTCCAGATCGATCCTCGGGACGTCCAGCACCCGCCTTGGCGTGGTTACGTCCTCACCCTCTCCCAGAACACGGCCACCACCACCGCCCGGTCTTTGCAGCACCAAGGTCGGCGCTGCATCGTCTGGACTGGGGCTAGAAAAATCCAAGTCACGTGCATCAAAAATATCAGGAGGGCAAATTGATGTAAACTGGAGGGCGTCCTGGACCGGCGGCACTTCGACATGAAGCTGGGCATCTGCCTCACATATTTCCTTTCCTCTCCGGAGAAAGAGATCCATCAACCCCTGTACTTCTTCAACCCTATGCTCCAGAACAAGTCTATAGTCCTGTAACTGCACAGTTAACGCAGCAATGAACACTGGAGTACATATGTCGGAAGGGCACAGTAAATCCCATTCAGCCAAAATTGAAGTTAATTCAGTCATCAGTCCATCATGTGGTTGGGAGGAACATGCGTGTGTATTTGAACTAGTCATACTGAAGCTATTTAAGTAGTATAGAGAATATTAAATCACAATTACAGTCACTTGATTGCTACTATAAGCCCACACCTACCCGTGATACAAAATCACTTCATATAATAGTTGTCACCACCCCAAGGGAAAACACAGATTCACAACGGTCGACCTAAAAACCAGTTATTAAGGGTGTTATCACAGAAAGCATGTACAACGTGAACTGTACAGCTATATACAATGCACATGAATAGATCAAGAAATACGTAACTATGTACGGAGTTAAAAGCAACAAAATTTAGGTGTCCTGAGACAGAAACCAAATCAACCTATCACGAAACTCAAAGGTTCCTCCTATAACCTACTGTAACAGAGGATGTCATTAACCGGAAAAGCACACGTGTTAGTGACTTCCCAACAACCCTACTGTGTTATCAAATGCCCACAGTAACCCCTATTTAAAGTCAAAAACAAACAAATCAGACAAATTGTTAGAACATATCACACACTGAATGTTTCAAGATGAGGTTATGCTGTGAGTTGAAAATGACAGAATAATGTCCAGTTACATCACCACCACCCATGCAAGTTAATATAGAAATTTAAAACAAAAGACGGGAAGGAATCCATACACCCAAAACTCACGTATATCCAATTTCCAGATGGGCTCCCAAATGGTTATACTTTTTTTTAAAGAAAAACGTGAGAATGGGATTAAAAGTCCAACTATAATTCAATTATGGGCTAAAAATGAGTTACAAAAATTGTGGCTATATTATGAATGGAGTATCGGATGGCCTCCTAATCAAAATGTACACTATAAATTTGAGTATACACACCAAACACCTGGGAATATTTCTACCAGTTGTTCAAATTTAAAGCAAAAACTTTATCAACGTGAAGGCCTTTCCAATACTCACCCACATATTGTCCACCATGCATGCAACTGAAAGAAATAAAAACAAAAAACGTTACTTCTTAATCACCCCAGAGGGATGTATAATTAGTAACGGATTTAACAGACATGTACTCGGCACAGAGAAGTGATGACACGTTTTGTCAACATATGGACAGATAACCCATTATGTGGTGGAAATGATTATTACACTGTCCCTCAACCCCCTCACATGCAACCCCAAATGAAATTTCAACCACACATCACCTTAAGGTGACATAAAAAAAACCTCTCAGAACGAGATGTAGGATACATTGTAACAAATATGCCAGGCTAAAATATAAAAACATTTGTCAGCTAGTATTGCTGCATGCCATCTTACTACAGAAAGGACGTAATAAACTTAACTATAGCAATAAACAACTGCTCATAATAGGTTCCTTAAGATGAAAGGAGAGGAGATAAGGTTAACCCTAGTCATAAACGGCTCTTTCCTCCTGAAACAGTGTTGATTCAGGCGTCGGCTCACCCCCTCCCCTACAGCCCAAAACCTTATGTTGAAGCATGCCAAAATTGCCCCCCGATATGCTAATACCTAGCTCTGTATGAATCACCCATATAACTATTACTTGTAGAATAGTTTCTACTAGTAATATTTATCCTGTACATAGCCAGAGCCTTCCTAAAGTAAATTTTGTATGAAGCATACAACAGTCATACATTCGTTCACTGACACACACTCACACAGGCTTGTGAACCCTCTCATTGAAACCTGGCTTCAGCTACCACAAGCATTACGGCTTCCCCTGACACACTGAGGTATACCTCAAAAAATTATAAAATCAATAGCAGACAGTGTCTAACATTGCTAATTTGCTATGCCTTTTTCAATGAGAGAGTTCCATGCCACACACACATTCATACCATTCGCTCGGGAAACCAAGTCCTCCTTCACACCCACCTATGGGATATGGCAGGACTAGAAGTCATCATGTGACCACACGTTATCATGTGGGCTGCCAGCCTGCCACCTGGTGTGTTTAATCTATTTCAAAGCCTTCTTTGGGTAGTAAAAACCACTGTCCTCTACAGTATATACAAGGCTTGTTATCTTAAAGCGCCCATAGGCTATTTTTAGTAATGCCACAACCGACCTCTCGTCAATTTATGACTTCTACTGCACTAATCATTCGTTTGCTGGTGCAATTATAGTCTACTTTTTGTATTCAAATTACAAGTTAAACAAACAGAACCAGACTAAGTCTAAATATGTGCCTATACATGTCGTCTAAGTGACTAAAATACCATTTGTCAAAACCCAACAGAATCCGCTCTCTGGTCCAGCCAGAAAATGATCCTAGAGGCCTCTAGGCTGCTTTGTTCCTTCAATAAATATCCAATACAGACAGACAACATCCACAAGGCACACATAAAGACTCGTCTGAAACTATCAGAACCCTCATATCTTGTATACAGACATTAAAAATGTCTTAAACAACTCCCCCCTTTTGAGACACGAAACGCCATCATGTATCAACAATCAACTTCACGCAACCGCAGTCACACGAAGGAAGGATGAGACAGGATTCTGTCCATCACAAGAACAGCGCCAAAGCAGCACTGAAGCGCCACCCCTATAGTACAACTACTACATATTTAGTAGCATTATTTTCCAACCCTTCAAACATAACACATTCATATCACACATAGGACAAGGTAGAAGTATTGTTTCATAGACTACTGTACTTC
Source organism: Protomyctophum parallelum (assembly GCF_964188405.1). NCBI lineage: Eukaryota > Metazoa > Chordata > Actinopteri > Myctophiformes > Myctophidae > Protomyctophum > Protomyctophum parallelum. The sequence continues at coordinate 26,905,668 of NC_139714.1, read as the reverse complement.
TCTCACCTCACACATACATGGGAAACCATATCGGCCCCTTCTACATCCCCCACACACTTATTTGCATACAACCAAACTCATACACTCAGTAGATGTAGATTTATCTCACTCTAGGCAACTGTTTTTATCCTATTATCAAATTACTCACACAGACTATATTTTTATTTTTATTTGTACTACTAAAAAACCTGTAGGATTAACAATCCTTAATTAACCTATATTTTACCTAAATGTAACCATTTCCAATGAGAAAATGCATTCTCAGTTACCTTCTAAATTTAGCTCGGACCCCCAAATTAAACCCACATTTTTAAACCTGAATTGTCCCCAATCCCTGAGTTTTGGCGCACAAGACAACAAGCCATAAAGCTGTTTGTCTCCGTCAAATTGAACATGAACCTCCGCCATAATATCCATTCATTAATCTAATTTATTAACCTCCTACTATTAACCTCCCCCCTTGAGCCATCACCATCATATGGCTCATGACAGGAATCTCAAATAAAACAGTGCAAAATCACCAGGCAGGTATCTTCATATGCCATCCATAAATCAACCCATCACTCTCAGCAGTTACAGAAGTACACAAATACACTCACACAGTCAGTAGAACAAATCAACCGACACACAGTCACACACACACATCACAGACGTACCCATGCACTCACGGTACATGCAATCACGCACAAAAAATCCCTGTCCCATTTGTCAAGCCAAAGATAGAGAACATCGAAGCGCCACCACACACACAGACACCCAGGCGTGGAAAAACGCGCACAAGAAGCGAAAGGAGCGCACAAACGCACACGCACGCGCACGCACGGAGCGGCACAAGGAAGAAAAATAGCAAACCCACTCACACACCGGAAGTATGAGGAGACTGCAAAAAGAGAGAGAGAGAGACGCCCCCGAACGGGAACAAAGAGTATGACCGCTAGATAACCAGCACACACAGAACCATGAGCGCCCCCAATATGAGCGTCACTCAAATCATACAATAACAAAATAAATCAGCACACTGCACGTCCCCACTCACCCAGGCCCACCGGGAGAGTAACCACCACACAATGAAACGCAAACGTAACCTAATCGAATGTAAGACGCACGTTTAGTAATGAAGAAACATTTAAAAAGCGAAAAAAGACTCGATTTCTGGAAACATTTGCCCCCATACGTATAGCTAGCTACCCACTCCCCCTGCATGTACAATACGCCCAAATGAGGACCGCAGCACACCAATGACAAAACAGTTCAAAAACATGTCAACTTTTGTTGAACACGTCAAAACAAGGGATCCCTATCTAACATCACGTACCATACAAGTGCGTACGTGCCCGATCATAAATCACCAGGAAAAACGCCAGCTCAGGGGGAAATATAATACAAATCAACCCCCACACCTACCAGCAATCTTCCCTATCAACATACAGACATCAGACACACCTACACACAGGCCCATACATAGTTCTGCAGTCTACGTATGGAATTGGAATCAGGCCTCCACCCGCCGGCATAACAGACTCCCACGGTTTCGACTGGCTAATGTCAGGAATTAATAATCAAAATTATTAATCATAATTAATAATCAAAATATTAATCATAATTAATAATCAAAATTACCAATCCCAAACTCCTAGACGAACATAGTTAATTGTACCCGTTTAGAAGCGCACGTCCTTTGATTTCTATGCTAAACACCCGGAATCGTTTTCCAAGAAAACGCCAAAACCACCAATTTTAGCATTTCTTTTTAAATATGGAATCAATTCCCCATTTATCAGCTCTTGGTCATGTACAACAATATGAGATATACACAATACACGCTTCCAAAATAGAAGCAGAAGGTAATTTGTATATAGCAAAACCATATCTTCTGCATTATTAGCCAGGTATGCCTTATAAACGAACCCTCACTTGACGAGGGAACATTTATAAAGTTAAAGATGTACGTATTGTCGTCAAAAATGTATTTAAACAAAGGATAAGGACGAGGTCTTGGTCGCCCGGTGGTTACAGTCAAAACAAAACAATGGCAAATTAAATGCGCGTTGTCCACTTGAGCAAACACAGGGAGAGAAAAAAAACCTCTCGTGCGCCCAGAACACAGAGGGGAGCCCCATCGCTGCACCTCCCCCCCCACACACAGCGTCGCCATCCAAATCCAAACTGCCCTGCGTTCTACTTACCTAGGCCTCCTCACCAAACAGCCCAAAGCAGCAACAAAATAATATCACTCACCTAAAAGCGTTTCAGCGAGGAAGCCTATCGTAACCGGGAAATTTCGGCACCAATTGATGTATCTGGATCACGGCGCTGTTGTGTGTAGAGGAGCAAAGTGAGGCGACCCTCAATATGAACCAGACAAAGGAGTTCTCTCTCAATCCCAGTGTGTATCGCAGTTTTATTGATACATACACGGCTCAATGAACAAGGCGACGTGAGGACAACGGCCCACGACAAAAATGGAGACACACACACGACAAAGTCCACTCGAATCAACTTGTATCTGTCTGTCACACCGTATAGACAAAAACGTATTGTATTTATACTATAGAAACTTAGAAAGTCAAAAAGTCCCTCCTCACATCAAGGAGGTGGGACTTAAAGTGTCCTTGCTTTTCCTGACCAATCAGTGACTAGGGCTATTCTGAGTGACACTCAGACATCTTGATGAGAACTGTTTAACAAATTTAAACATGTAACTATAAGAATGAAATGTATGTACCATATCAAATATACAATTGTATTCTTAGTTCTAGATGCATATTTGGCAAGGATATGTTGTATTTATGACAGACAAACAGAGTATAGAGACTCAGAGATGAGTCTAGCAGCTGACACCGACCTGCAGTAGATAAGAGTTCACACAGACCCTGGGGGATTTAATTACACCCCTAAAATAAAGCTCTGTTATCCCAGGTGGCTCCATAAATAACTCTCTTATCTTCGAGGACTCACTGTTGAGCAAATTGACTGAAAATAGCAACAGTCTGGTAACAGCTGTTTTCTGGGCTCATTGAGTGAGCTTTAGTGACCTCCTCACTCAGGCTTCTAACTAATGTAAACTATAGACTGAAATGTTATGTGTACAATTATGACATGTATTAAGGCATATGCTTATGGAAATATACATCATTGCTCTGTATGGTAGAAATGGGTCAACAATACAAATGACTATATAGTGCTGTGGATTCAGTTCAGTTTGAATGTACACACCGGGCGTGAAACGGATGCAAATTCGGATTTTTTGCAGCGTTTCTCCATCGGGTTTTCCAAAAATGGGGCCGGTGTGCAACCACATTTAGAGCTTGTAGATCTGCTACTTTTTAATTCTGAGAAGTTTGTACATTTGAGTTTTCCATCCAGCAGAGATAGACATTTAGTTTAGCTTAATCTTATGAATGTGACTGAGCCACAGTTACAACTTGAATGTCCAAGTCCATGCAGAATGTCCCATTTCAAATGTTTGGAAAAACAAAATACACAATGCATTGTGCGCTTGTAGATCAGCTACTTCCAAATGGCCAAAATGTAGTTACTTAGCTAGTGGTAAATTGCAAATTGCCAAAAGGATATATTTTAGTAAAAAGTGTCCAAATAGAATTTAAAAGTACAATATATTGTCCACAGTACTTCAGTAGATGTAATGATTTACTTTCCACCTACTGTTTGTTTGCTTCAACAAGTACCAACACATTGATCATGTTGTTGTCCTTTTAGAGTCACAATAAACAACCAACAGTCCTTCTAACAACACTAATGTTTAAACAATATTAACAGAGTTATTGGTGGATAAAAACCATGTGGTTCTCAAACAAATCTTACCTTGCAGCAGCTACGCCCCAAACACTCTGCTAACCACCGCGTGAGGCTCCATTTTAAATCATAAGCCCCGCCTACTGTTTCAGGATCTAGACCCCCGGTCATTGGAGTGAATGGATCAGCTGTGTGGATTTACAAGCAGCACGCATGCGCACAGACAGACAGACAGACAGACAGACAGTATATATTGTAGGCTATACATTAACATTATATAATTTGTGGGTCCTTGACAAGGACCCACACATTAAATATGAAAAGGTTTGTCAAGAACTGCTGCATCCATAATAATCTTCAGACACATGCAGTGTCTGCTGGTGAACACTAGTCTAATTCACTGTTCCAAAACAGCAGCGACGGCAGGAGTGAAGCCGGTATGTGTTTGTTTATGTGCAACACGTGGAAAACAGGCGACGCTAGTACACGCTACTACATGATTAAGGTTACCAGTTTAAATTAACAGAAATTAAAAGATGTGTCCTGTCGGGGAATCAATACGAATTACAAGGCGATTTATGTGCTGTCCTCCTGTCTCGTTGTTGTTGTGTTACCGTCAATGGGACTGTGAGTTTGGGTGGGTCACTCCCCCATCTCTCTCCCCATTTCCTGTCGGGATCGAGAGTCGAACCCGCGGCACACTGCCAGACTGGATTACCAGCCAAGGTGCGTGGACCACTGAGCCACGTCCCCAGGCCTTTTCTCCAGGGTCCGCAGAGAGGTGTGCCGTGGTCCGGTCGTGGACCGCGGTCCGCCTGTTGAGGACCACTGCTGTAAGGTATTAAGTGACTTGAAAATGTTCAAGTCAAGAGGGCTCAAGTCAAGTCAAGTCTCAAGTCCTTGGCGTTCAAGTCAAGTCAAGTCTTTGGCATTCAAGTCCCAAGCAAGTTCAAGTCTATTTTTGATTTGATCAAGCAAGTCTAAAGTCATCAAAATCGGGACTCGAGTCCAAGTCGAGTCTCGAGTCCAAGTCCCCACCTCTGGAAACTAGTACTTGCACGCTCTGCTTGCGGAAGTAATAAGCGGGATAATATGAGGCAGGCAGGGCTGGGGCCCCTACGGAACCAGTTCTAGAAAAAAAAAAGCCAAAACACAATGTCTGATAAAAGCTTTTATTCATAAAGAACATTACAGGATATGTACTGAAAGAAAGAAATTATAGTGAGGTGTTCATACAACAGAAAGATTGGGTATTGGTTAAGACTGACGTTATGCATCTTTCAGGACCTTTCACTGCTTCGTCTGTATTTTTTGACATTCCGTTCCTCTCCAAAGTTGAATGTTGCCTCTACTGTTGGAGCAGCCACAAACTACACAGGTTCATCTCTACTACTGTTGGAGCAGCCATAAACTACACAGGTTCATCTCTACTACTGTTGGAGCAGCCATAAACTACACAGGTTCATCTCTACTGTTGGAGCAGCCATAAACTACACAGGTTCATCCTGATGTTCTGGAGCATCTTTGTAAAGTTAGTGTTAGTAAAAAGCAGGTAAAAGAGTAGCCTAACGTTTGAGCAGACTAACATCAGTCACTCTACCATTCAGTAGAAGAGTTTACACCGCATAGCCCATCTTCGTCTTCGCCTACACGAAATATGTTTGCTGTGACCATGAGACCCATTTCTGAATCGGTCTATAGGCCAAAACTGGACATTGTACGACCCGCGGGCTGACTCTGACTGGCCCGCGAAAGATTACTTGATAATTTGAAAATGAAAGCTACTTTCTAATTACCTTACGGGTGGACTAAAACCGCATTGCTTTTATTTTGAAGCCCATTTATTCTCACAGTGCACGCAATCTGCACGTCAACTGTGCGCGTGAATTGCATGTGATTGAGAACCTGTCTTCCTTCCTTCACCGCTGTGATGGAATCTGTGGACATATGCTCAAAACCAAATCACAACAATGAATAATGAGGCAACACAAGAAGTCTGAGTTATAGAGTATAGAGATTTTACTCGAGCAAGGAGACAAGACTTACATGAACCAACCCCATGTATGGAAACCCCAGTCTGACTCCCCGAGTGTCAACAACCGACAGCTTATATAGCTCTTCTCTTCTCCCACACGACAACCCCCAACATAGCCACAAGGCATTCACCACATGGGACAGTGACGTCATAAAACACTTGGAGTATTCTTACAATGTTTATCTCTAAACTTCCACGACATTACCCCACTTTTAAACATTTAAAAACTCATAAACACCATTTTATCAGTACATTGCAGATGCAAGCAAAAAACCTGGAACACAAAATAAACACTCACTCATATCGTACGGGCAGGCGAAAAACCCCTTTTCATACAACATTATCTCGTAACGTTCTGGGAAAATTCCTACACCGGCCTATCTCATAAGAGAAAACGACCACCACATGGCTTACGACATGATAAAAACATAAAATCAACAACATAGTATATAAAACAAAACACATCAGAATACACAGGTATTCAGGCACAAACATAAATCAATATACAGTGACACAATGGTTTTATAACAACAAACAAATAAGGCAACGCCAAATTAAACATACAATAACCGTTGCCGACATTGGACCCAAGAAAACATCTCAGCACCATAGTGTGTCCATTCAGAATTGTCCATCAGCCCACTTTGAGGAGCAAGCCAAACCGAAAGTTTTTTTTTTTTAGTTCCTTCACGCAATGTGCAGGGCCCAGACATGTTGCGAGTTTGCAGATTGGCCATTTTCAACAGAACAGCACACGTCACGGCCTCCCAAAAGACCAGAAGTTGTCACCGACAGGTGACGTTCCCGGAGCACATGCCGCACATGATCGCCGGGTTCAGAGTCCAGAGTGCTAACAGCACTCTCATTTAGGAACATCAGTGTCATAGTAGCAGACATGATCGCACATCATCATCATCATCATCATCATCATTCATCATCATCATCATTCATGTTGTCGTCTTCATAGGATCATATGGAGCTGGAAAAAACATACTACAAACCAATTTTTTAAAAAGCCCTACTCTATCTAGTCTATCTAGAGTGTTGACGGTGGACTCAACACTTTGTAATATGACGGGAATATGATAATACTTTTAACATGGACACATATATATATACCAGTCAGCTGTTACTTTATAGACTGTTGATACAGCTGTCTACCATCTGACATTCTGACCATCTCCTAAAATACATTATCCCGTCTCCTTAGTACACACAGCATTTGTTATGTCTATGTACTGCTTTAGTTTCTTTGTATAGGCCTATCATTTAATACACACATATTGTTCACCTTTCCGCTCCTAATTTTGTCATAACAAGAGCCAGCCATGACAATATAACTACAATATAACATACAGCAGTATCAAGGAAATCTCTTCAGAACATCAAAATGTTGCATTTAATACTCACAGATCTGATTTCCACAATCCAATGATACTTTTCCCTGTAATTACAGCGATATATACACTTTCGACGCGCATGCACAATTAGGTTAGTCATTCCATTAGTAACCATGCTACACACATGTGAGGGATCAATAAATCAATCTCATGACACTTGCATTTAATACTCACAGATCTGATTTCCACAATCCAATGATACTTTTCCCTGTAATTACAGCGATATATACACTTTCGACGCGCATGCACAATTAGGTTAGTCATTCCATTAGTAACCATGCTACACACATGTGAGGGATCAATAAATCAATCTCATGACACAACACGCATCTGCTCGCCTCCTCCTTCTTGGACCTAATCATAAACTGAATCAAAACATAACATTTGTACAGGAAACACACATGTATTTCCATACTTTGTCTTTATTTCCGGGGCGTCACCCGAAACAATGACTTGCCAGACATCACGACCGTGATCCACTATTATTCCCTGTTTTTATTATTTTCCCGGATATATCCCTATGATGACACAAAACAGCTTACAGAGCATCAACCATTATTTAAAAAATGTTCACACCGGCCATATGTGGTCAGACCAATATGTAATGCTAAAACACTTTCCTAACTTAGGTCCCTTATCTAATCTGTGGTATACAGCCCCTTATCGGACCTTTTGAATAATCGAACAATGTATAACTCATAAATATAAGCCTAGCCTATTCCGGCTTGATCATATTGACCATGTAAACAGGTTATCCTAGTACAGTACGTTTCAAATTTAACTCACACAATAGTAGTCCTTTAATCACTATTTTCTTGCCCTGATGTCAATGTCTTTTCCCTTATAACCGTTAATTGGACCACCGCAGCATCAGGCTCTCATCCACATGATTCACTCAGCCAATCACAGCTCACCCAATCTCTCAAACCGAAGGTTTTGCATTTATCCTCCTGCTTGCTCGCTTACTGTTGTTGTATCAGCGTGCTGCTGTCACACAACCTGCACTCAATTCTGCTTTCGTTTTGGATCTACTGTTTAGGTACGGGGGTTTCAGAGTCCCTATGGTCGGGACTGATGCGCTTGACCTGAGTACCTAAAAAAACAGATCCAATACATCGCCAAACCATAACAGATATATTGCATTGATTATCTTACATCAATAAATATATATATTACATCCTCCTTGAGTTGTCTGACTGAACTGTATTGAAGGGTTGATGCCGAAAACACTTTCCGCTTCTGTGACACACATTACACTAATACTATTCAAATTACTTGGTATTTAACAAAACTAGGCCTCAATATACTGTACTTATCCTAATTAATTCTCTAACCGATACAATACTATGTAGAGTTTGACTGATTTTACTCTGTTCCATTGTTGATGACATAACAGGGACGGATCACTATACAACCCCATTTTGTGATTATGTGACGGATTTTGATCCAACATTTCCGCAAAATGGTACACCGCCGCTTTCCCAGCGGAATCAAGAAACATCTGCAGCGCCCCTGTCTTAGACTCAGCTGCATTTTTTCCATAGAGATTTCCCTCCCATAGAGATTTCCCTCTGATACTGTATGGATAGTGACTGATTATTTTACCTCGACGTGACCTATATGACTGCAGTAGAATTCTAACTGTTCAACTTCTTATTTGAGTGCACACACATACCTATTTCTCATGTAATACTGTACTATTGAACTGCACTAATTTATATTAGTATTGTAGTACCTCAACTCTGACCAATTCAGTTCAGTGGCCTCGTGGTTAGGTGAAACTGAGAGTCGGGGTTCAATCCCCGGCCGGGTCATACCAACCGACACACACTAGCGTCATGTCCAGGGGGTGTACTTGTACATCAGATGCCTCACGCTACAGAAACAGGAGTTAGGCTCCCGCCCCCTGGCCTCATCACTCAGCAAAGCTAGCTCTGAGCAGCTGATTATAGTACTGTGGCTTGACCATGTTGTAAAATCATTAACATTCAGGAGGGGGGTTTTATTGTCTCCACTATTAACCATGTCGGAGGAACTCAGACAAATGCCTTGCGACAGCTGGAACCCCCCAGTTCTCTTTTAAGATAAGTTTACGTCCTGTCACTCACAGCAACCACAACCTACTGTTTTCCATAGCAGCTACAACTACACAAACGCAACTCTACTCACTCACTATCATTTTGATCCCAATGTACACCTGTCGGCTTCACCTCATCCCTCCATCATTGCAGAGAAACACAATCAGTCACAGAAATAGCTTCCTTTGCACTCAGTTGTCACAAGCAGGTTGGTTCAAGAATCGTACTCCCAGTTTTTCAGCGATTCCCAGTCCGCCAGTGTTTTCCATCTCACAATGTCAGTTCATCAATGTCCATTTAGTGACCAATGTTCAATGTTCAGTACGTTGTATCAACCCCCCTCATACTGGAAAAAAAACAAAACCAGTAGGTTGGATTTGATCGTGGTATCCTCTTCTCAACGGAACAGGATGAAGCTTTGTTGACAGTTGTACATTTATCTTTCCATAATATTGCAATCCTTTGCATACTAAATTTTGCAATTTTGTAGTTGTAGCTGTTATGACCTCTCCCATATTTTAACTTTTTTCTTTTCCCCTGCCCTTCAAACTAATCTCATAATACTGTCACATGCTCATTAAATGTAGTTTTTCATGTCGGCATATCTGGTTTATTCATCTCTGCATTCACTAACTAGTGATTGTGACTCTGAGAGGGCACATGCGTTCTACAACAACAAGACCCTCCCGACCGGCAGTGTTGCCAGATTTTGGAAGAGAAACAAGCAGCCATGTCTATGGAAACAAGCCCAAAAGAAGCCTGACTAGGCTATTATAATACAAGCCCTAAAGCGCTTATAATAAGCGGACATGGCAACACCCAACTGCTCCGTCTCTGTGACAGTGGGGTTGACAGTGAAAGAGACGCTGTGAGCACTGAGCAGTGCTCCTGCGGATATTTTAATACCGAAACGACATAAATTTGACATGTTCTAGTCCGCGAATCCAGCGCACCATTATTGTTCATGTTCAACTCATCTTTGTTGTGTGCATTAATCCAAAGCAACACTGCTGAAAAACAGCCACATGACGCAATTCAGTAACTGCAGCACTAAAGCAACCAGTAACTGTAGTATGATTATCAATTTTGGAGGGTAGTGTCGTTATATTACTCGCTACCGACCAAAGTAGTGTCGTTACAGTAACGATTTTCCGTTACTCGTTACACCCAACTCTGACTCCATCAGGATGAGGTAGGCTGATACGCTTATTGTAACAATATCATGTATTATTATAATTCCATTTCCATGAGGGCTTAACCCTGCACTATAATTTATAGTGAAGTTAATAGACTATGCCACTATCTACCCAAATTTCGTTCAGCTCCTCATTCTGACAAAGACAATGTTTTACAATGCACTTAACTCATTTAAGCTACCAAAACCACCACATGTGCTGCTCCTCCTTTAGCAACTTAACCCATTCTGACCTGCGGGGATTCCCCCCCCTAATATGACAATACATTGGTATATATTTTTAGAAATCGTACACTGCAGATTTATACTTTAAGACATACTGTAGATTACAACACCAACCTGGTATACTAATTACTCACTCTATTTAATTACCTAAGATCTCTACATAGACCACCAGCTGTTTCTCCCTGTTGACTACCTCAACTAACCACTACTACACCCCCCCCCTGAGGCTTGGGACAGCTAAGGCAGCTGGTGATTGTCCCAGTGACCCCAGAATATGGCCGAAGCCGACACCTGGGGGCACATACCGGTGCATGTCGATATGAACCATAGTTACTTTTGGACGAGACTGCATGTGGAACCAAGACAGTTGTTGTCTGTACGCCACCAAAGATGAAGAAGCTTTGAACAGCTGTAGCTACTAGCTGTCGCAGCCACCGGCCTGGCACACAAAGGCAGACACCACTTCTTTAACCTCCTATTTTTACCAAGGCAATTCGGGCCACATGCTTTTATCTTCAACCTCAAACAGTTTAACACCATTATTCTGTCACTATTGCTTTTCCTTTTCTCAATCAACAACATACTATTATTCTCAATCTGACATGTCCACAATTTCTTACACAGCCCAATATATTTTTTGAATCTTCAAAATATCCTTGCATGAAACTGAACATTTCTCTTGGACAATGTCCACTGGGATTATCCCTGTGTCGATCATATCCACTAAATAGTGAATAATCCAGACACTAGACACTAAACTTCACACAGTCACACTGTGACACGCTTTTGCTGTGTCTCCCCTCAGTCACAGACATGCATACTCATGTGCATACCGTCCCCACAGAATGAGTATAAACTCACTTCAAGGAAAACATTCAATACTGTCTCTCTCACACCATCCACACAGGAAAGTGTAAAACAAAGAAATTAGAAACCTACTGACAGTATCAATCTGTAACTCAAAAACAAACCACCATAGAAATGAATCAAATTACCCATGCAGCTATATTGTTTTTGACTAAGATAAAAACCTGTAGGCTTAACAACCCACATTAACCTATACCTAATTTTACAAAGGATATGAAATGTCCTAAATGTGATCATTTACAATGAGAAATATATCTCATCTACCTAGCTTGGACCTTCTAATTTCATCTTGGACCCCAAATGAAAGCCAATTCAATTTTAAACCTCCCTGAGGCTCTAGCACATACGCTCTCAAACCGGAGCGATTTACAAGACTACCCATAACATACTCATACAACACGTCACGTATTTTCTCTTAAACTAACTTACAATATTAATCAGGGCATGGCCTGCCTGGGGAATTTAGATTACATTTTGTTTTTCTACATAGAAACAATCCTAAACTTTATGACTACTCCCCTTGCAGGGAGCCATATAGGAGGAAGAAAAATAAACTAATTCAGACATTCAACTGCTCAAATGAGGTATTTCCGTCCATCAAAATTACTTTGCCCCCACATATAAAATGTAGTTCATAGATTTAACTACGATAGGCGCACTATTTCATTCCGATTTAATTTAACTCCACAAATTACACAGTAACAATATCTAAAATAGAATATCTTATAATTCCAACACACCAAATATAATATGCCAAGAAAAAAATGAAACCATACCACTCTCACACTCTCCTTCGTTTCACATCCTTACTTTCATCCATATTATGGAACTATTTCCGTTTTCTCGACTCGAGAATTATGTATCTCCATTTTAGATCATTAAAATCTCCCATTTCCACATATTCTCTCCCTGCCATCCTGACACCTTGCCTCACTCACAGTCACACACACACAGGCAGATAGGCAAACACACTCAAACACTCAAACACCGTAGGCCTACATTCACACACTGGCTAGCCAACTTTCGTTGTTTCTTAAAACAACAGGATACCCTGGCAGGATCTCTTGTCCCCCTATTAGACAGCAGGCAACTTAATGAATGGTTTGTTGAATAGACTACTTTATTCCCTACCATTCGTCAGACCTCATGTCTTGAGTCATTCAACCAACCAAACTCTGTTCCCCCATCTCTCATATGTACATATGAAAGGCAAAACTTCACAGTTTCCCTCTTTAATATAGGCCATCCAAAAAAAACAATTGTGATCACAACCAACTTCATCACTATACTTTAAAACTCTGAATAAAAGCAATACCTCATTTTCTGAACACCCAAACAGACCCATATACTCACTTGCGCGACGTCGGCCCAGCCGAAAGACAGAACTTTACCCCAGGCCGACCCGCCAAGCACAGCACATCTCGGTGGGACCTCCAAATTGTGATGGAATCTGTGGACATATGCTCAAAACCAAATCACAACAATGAATAATGAGGCAACACAAGAAGTCTGAGTTATAGAGTATAGAGATTTTACTCGAGCAAGGAGACAAGACTTACATGAACCAACCCCATGTATGGAAACCCCAGTCTGACTCCCCGAGTGTCAACAACCGACAGCTTATATAGCTCTTCTCTTCTCCCACACGACAACCCCCAACATAGCCACAAGGCATTCACCACATGGGACAGTGACGTCATAAAACACTTGGAGTATTCTTACAATGTTTATCTCTAAACTTCCACGACACCGCCCTCCTTTTTGGATTTATTGGTGACAACAACATCGGTGAATGCAAATAGCCATGAAGCCCAGCTGAGCACGCAGCTCCACAACACGCTAGGCGCAGAATGTGGCATGCTTCATAAGTTCAGAATGCTTGGGCTTTACATGGATCGTCCGTTTTCTGCACAGTAAATCTAAAGTAAAGTAAATATCTGGCAGAACGTCCACACATCAACATACATTGCCTGCCAAGTCTCTGTTGTGTTTTCAGAACGTCGTTGTTGTTTAATGGTTGTGACTCAACAATCATCTCACGCTGGGTTGTGAAAGTGTTAGATGCCTCCAGGGTCCTCCTCCTGGGTTGTGAAAGTGTTACCGATGCCTCCAGGCTCCTCCGAATGGAAGAACAACTATTAAGAGAGCTACCTCTAATGTTCTCATTGTTAAAATATAAGGCTAGTATTTACAGTAGAAAGCAAAAAGAATCACACCCATGTGAAGTGAGGGCGGGCGCTCTTATCGTACATCATCCATCATGACGTTAGCCTGGGCACCATTTCATTTCGGTATATGATCCGGGCGGGAGCGGATGATATCGTTACGTCATGTTGTAGTATTGTTTTGTAGTCGACAGGCAGGAACAACAGACCCGAACTTCCTTTTCCCTCAAACCGATTTTTCTCAATAATCAATCAATAAAAGCTGCAGCTACGAGAGCTTTTTTGAGTAGTGCAACCACTCCTACAACCAGCAATGTCCGTGTGTCTGTTTTCACCCACCTATGTGACGTTATTGAGCACCAGTATGTACCGTCAATGAGCACCAGTAGGGGCGCTAGAAACAGAGAGAGCGATAGTGCTGCACTGTTGCCTGCTAATGAGAGAGAGAGAGAGTGGGGGGGGGGGGGGGGGGGGGGGAGTTGCACCACTCGGTTCACACGGGTGTGATTTTTTGTTATTCTTCCGGTTTGAGGGAAAAGGAAGTTCGTGTTTGTTGTTCCTGCCTGTCGACTACAAAACAATACTACAACATGACGTAACAAAATCATCCGCTCCCGAGCTGATCATATACCCTAAATGAAACAGAGACCAGGCTTTCCTCCGAGGTGGTGGAAAGCCTGGTGAGGCGAGGTTATCATGACGTAAAATAGTCACTATAATTTGAGTCAAATGTTTCACATTTTGTTCACCATTGCTTTGGAAATGTGGCTTGAATAAATATTTTTTTTGTAACTAAGGCAACCTCACCTTTTCATTGCCCAACAACATTATACTCTTACCAGCTTGTCAAAACAATGCCGTTGGCCCAGGCGGTGGCGTAACCGTCTGGGCACCCGACTGGTAATCCAGTCGCAGTGTGCCGCGGGTTCGACTCCCGAGCCCGAAACGGCCTTTACTGCATGTCTTCCCCCATCTCTCTCCCGTTTCCTGTCAGCCTACTCTCTGTCCCTTCAAAAACTAATAAAAGGCGTAAGCCGCAAAAAAACAAATCTAAAAAAAAAAAAAAAACAATGCCGTTTACTGCTTTTTATATAGAAATAAAATGTTCATAATGCATAATTAAGTTCAGCCTTTTGGCCCGGACCCTCCTACATATTTTCTGTTTCTCATTTGGGCCCTTGGGAAGAAATATTGCCCACCCCTGCTATAGGCAATGGAGAACGTTAGAGGTGAAAGGTCATCTTCAGGACCAATACAAACTGACTGCAAAAATAACCTTAATAATAGAGAAAATACATCATAAATGAATACTGAAACCAGATATAATCATTAAGTAAAGTTTATGCATGCACCACGTACTATGTAAACTCTTAATTTCCATTTTCCAGCCATTCAGTTGTAAAAAAAAAGAAAATAAATACATTTGGCGACCCCCCGAGGGGTCGCGACCCACGGGTTGGAACCCCTGCTGTAGGCCATGCTGAAGGTTACCAGAGGTGAAAGGTTAGAGGTGAAAGGTCATCTCCAGGACCCTGTAGGCCATGCTGAAGGTCATCAGAGGTGAAAGGTCATCTTTAGGACCCTGTAGGCCATACTGAAGGTCACCAGAGGTGAAAGGTTAGAGGTGAAAGGTCATCTTCAGGACCCTATAGGCCATACTGAAGGTCACCAGAGGTGAAAGGTTAGAGGTGAAAGGTCATCTTCAGGACCCTGTAGGCCATGCTGAAGGTCACTAGAGGTGAAAGGTCATCTTTAGGACCCTATAGGCCATGCTGAAGGTTACCAGAGGTGAAAGGTTAGAGGTGAAAGGTCATCTTCAGGACCCTGTAGGCCATGCTGAAGGTCACCAGAGGTGAAAGGTTAGAGGTGAAAGGTCATCTTCAGGACCCTGTAGTAAAGTTCTCAACGGGCCCAAAAATTATGGCCCGGCCCGACCCTACCCTAACTGGGTGGGCCCGAGGCTCGGCCCTACCCTAAAAATTGCCATAATGTTTAGCCCGAAGCCCGACAAAAGCCCGACAGGAAAAAAAGAGAGAGAAAAAAAAGCAGCACTAAATAGCAGCGCATGCAGCGGCGCCATGTTTCAGTGTGAAAGTGAGAACGGAGATCAACGGATTTATCGAAATAAAGGATGTATGTAACTCACGTTAGAATAGGCTATTAATGTTCCATAACTTCCATTTCCAATCATTCTAATGGATTCCATACAGTGGTGGTGACTGGTGAGTAAACACGAATAGCAGCTGCAGCTCCCTCCCTTAGTTTCCTCTGAAGTGAAGTTGCTTTACGCGTAGCTAAGTTATATATCACTGGATCGTTTGGTGACGTTGATTAATAATTAGGTTTTATTCATCGCAGCCAGCTGGGTTAACGAGACTCGGTGCAACATGACGACCTGA
The DNA here is from genome assembly GCF_964188405.1 of Protomyctophum parallelum. NCBI lineage: Eukaryota > Metazoa > Chordata > Actinopteri > Myctophiformes > Myctophidae > Protomyctophum > Protomyctophum parallelum. The sequence continues at coordinate 26,889,548 of NC_139714.1, read as the reverse complement.
CGCTTCTTCAGCTGTGATAATCCGATTGATTTTATAAAATATTTAAGCATATGGCAACTTGGCAAGTTAACTGGTGGTTAGTAGCTCGTTTGGTGCGCAAACCAGAGGGAAACCAGCGGTAGCAAGCAAGTCTCTCACCGTCCACTGTTCTCTACTGCCTGCGCGCGGGGCAGGCTGCAATGCTGCTCTGGCCTCGTACACACATGCTGGACTGACATGATCTGTTCTGTCTGTGTTTCATGGCCGCCTCATTCTCAATGCTTTTCCAATGGAAGTCACATGGTTTGACATGTGTGTACGAGGCCTCCGAGTCTGAAATGCCAGTGCGATGCGACCCCCGTCTCCAGTCCTCCTGTCACAAGTGAATCCCCTAGCGCAGCCCTCTTCATAATAAATACATACACGTATACACAATCACATTACACAAATAACAGAATTGCTATTTTTATTATAATAACACTTAAAAAAAAAAAAAAAAAAAAAGAATAAAATTGCGGAAAATCACAGAGCCCGAGGCTCGGCCCGGCCCGACTAATTAGCATATTTTTTGGGCCCGGCCCGGCCCTAAAACGTCGGGTCGGGTCGGGCTTGGTCGGGCCTGGTCAGGTTCGGGCAGAGTTTGAGAACTTTACCCTGTAGGCCATGCTGAAGGTCACCAGAGGTGAAAGGTTAGAGGTGAAAGGTCATCTTCAGGACCCTGTAGGCCATGCTGAAGGTCATCAGAGGTGAAAGGTCATCTTTAGGACCCTGTAGGCCATGCTTAAGGTCACCAGAGGTGAAAGGTTAGAGGTGAAAGGTCATCTTCAGGACCCTGTAGGCCATGCTGAAGGTCACTAGAGGTGAAAGGTCATCTTTAGGACCCTATAGGCCATGCTGAAGGTTACCAGAGGTGAAAGGTTAGAGGTGAAAGGTCATCTTCAGGACCCTGTAGGCCATGCTGAAGGTCACCAGAGGTGAAAGGTTAGAGGTGAAAGGTCATCTTCAGGACCCTGTAGGCCATGCTGAAGGTCACCAGAGGTGAAAGGTTAGAGGTGAAAGGTCATCTTCAGGACCCTGTAGGCCATGCTGAAGGTCATCAGAGGTGAAAGGTCATCTTTAGGACCCTGTAGGCCATGCTTAAGGTCACCAGAGGTGAAAGGTTAGAGGTGAAAGGTCATCTTCAGGACCCTGTAGGCCATGCTGAAGGTCACCAGGACTCCCACCAACCAGGTCAACACTCTGCTGGGCTGGGGCAGAGGGCACACGTACGCCACCTGGTGGACGGAACACACAATGCACAACATTAATTTACATTGTAGTCATTTATCAGACGCTCTTAATCCAGAGAGATTTACAGTAAGCAAGAACAACACATGGTGATACATCACATTATAGAAATAGAACAACACATGGTGATACATCACATTATAGAAATAGAACAACACATGGTGATACATCACATTATAGAAATAGAACAACACATGGTGATACATCACATTATAGAAATAGAACAACACATGGTGATACATCACATTATAGAAATAGAACAACACATGGTGATACATCACATTATAGAAATAGAACAACACGTGGTGATACATCACATTATAGAAATATAACAACACGTGGTGATACATCACATTATAGAAATAGAACAACACATGGTGATACATCACATTATAGAAATAGAACAACACATGGTGATACATCACATTATAGAAATAGAACACCACATGGTGATACATCACATTATAGAAATAGAACAACACATGGTGATACATCACATTATAGAAATAGAACAACACATGGTGATACATCACATTATAGAAATAGAACACATGGTGATACATCACATTATAGAAATAGAACAACACATGGTGATACATCACATTATAGAAATAGAACAACACATGGTGCGATACATCACATTATAGAAATATAACAACACATGGTGATACATCACATTATAGAAATAGAACAACACATGGTGATACATCACATTATAGAAATAGAACACCACATGGTGATACATCACATTATAGAAATAGAACAACACATGGTGCGATACATCACATTATAGAAATAGAACAACACATGGTGATACATCACATTATAGAAATAGAACAACACATGGTGATACATCACATTATAGAAATAGAACAACACATGGTGATACATCACATTATAGAAATAGAACAACACATGGTGCGATACATCACATTATAGAAATAGAACAACACATGGTGATACATCACATTATAGAAATAGAACAACACATGGTGATACATCACATTATAGAAATAGAACAACACATGGTGATACATCACATTATAGAAATAGAACAACACATGGTGCGATACATCACATTATAGAAATAGAACAACACATGGTGATACATCACATTATAGAAATATAACAACACATGGTGATACATCACATTATAGAAATAGAACACCACATGGTGATACATCACATTATAGAAATAGAACAACACATGGTGATACATCACATTATAGAAATAGAACAACACATGGTGATACATCACATTATAGAAATAGAACAACACATGGTGATACATCACATTATAGAAATAGAACAACACATGGTGATACATCACATTATAGAAATAGAACAACACATGGTGATACATCACATTATAGAAATAGAACACATGGTGATACATCACATTATAGAAATAGAACAACACATGGTGATACATCACATTATAGAAATAGAACAACACATGGTGATACATCACATTATAGAAATAGAACAACACATGGTGATACATCACATTATAGAAATAGAACAACACATGGTGATACATCACATTATAGAAATATAACAACACATGGTGATACATCACATTATATAAATAGAACAACACATGGTGATACATCACATTATAGAAATATAACAACACATGGTGATACATCACATTATATAAATAGAACAACACATGGTGATACATCACATTATAGAAATAGAACACCACATGGTGATACATCACATTATAGAAATAGAACAACACATGGTGCGATACATCACATTATAGAAATAGAATAACACATGGTGATACATCACATTATAGAAATAGAACAACACATGGTGATACATCACATTATAGAAATAGAACAACACATGGTGATACATCACATTATAGAAATAGAACACATGGTGATACATCACATTATAGAAATAGAACAACACATGGTGATACATCACATTATAGAAATAGAACAACACATGGTGCGATACATCACATTATAGAAATATAACAACACATGGTGATACATCACATTATAGAAATAGAACAACACATGGCGATACATCACATTATAGAAATAGAACAACACATGGTGATACATCACATTATAGAAATAGAACAACACATGGTGATACATCACATTATAGAAATAGAACAACACATGGTGATACATCACATTATAGAAATAGAACAACACATGGTGATACATCACATTATAGAAATAGAACAACACATGGTGATACATCACATTATAGAAATAGAACAACACATGGTGATACATCACATTATAGAAATAGAACAACACATGGTGATACATCACATTATAGAAATAGAACAACACATGGTGATACATCACATTATAGAAATAGAACAACACATGGTGATACATCACATTATAGAAATAGAACAACACATGGTGATACAACACATGGTGCGATACATCACATTATAGAAATAGAACAACACATGGTGCGATACATCACATTATAGAAATAGAACACATGGTGATACATCACATTATAGAAATAGAACAACACATGGTGCGATACATCACATTATAGAAATAGAACAACACATGGTGATACATCACATTATAGAAATAGAACAACACATGGTGCGATACATCACATTATAGAAATAGAACAACACATGGTGCGATACATCACATTATAGAAATAGAACAACACATGGTGCGATACATCACATTATAGAAATAGAACAACACATGGTGATACATCACATTATAGAAATAGAACACCACATGGTGATACATCACATTATAGAAATAGAACAACACATGGTGATACATCACATTATAGAAATAGAACAACACATGGTGATACATCACATTATAGAAATAGAACACCACATGGTGATACATCACATTATAGAAATAGAACACCACATGGTGATACATCACATTATAGAAATAGAACACCACATGGTGATACATCACATTATAGAAATAGAACAACACATGGTGATACATCACATTATAGAAATAGAACACCACATGGTGATACATCACATTATAGAAATAGAACAACACATGGTGATACATCACATTATAGAAATAGAACACCACATGGTGATACATCACATACTGTATAAAGAGTCATCTATAGGATCATACATAAGATGGAGTTTCTAGATCGGGTCTTTATAACTCACCGTGTGATAGATCCAGATCCGATTCCGTATGTTATAACTCACCGTGTGACAGATCCGGTTCCGTATGTTATAACTCACCGCGTGACAGATCCGGTTCCGTATGTTATAACTCACCGCGTGACAGATCCGGTTCCGTATGTTATAACTCACCGTGTGACAGATCCGGTTCCGTATGTTATAACTCACCGCGTGACAGATCCGGTTCCGTATGTTATAACTCACCGTGTGACAGATCCGGTTCCGTATGTTATAACTCACCGTGTGACAGATCCGGTTCCGTATGTTATAACTCACCGTGTGACAGACCCGGGCCACCATGAAGACGCGGAAGTGGACCTCTGCAATCTCCACGTCCGGCGAGGTTAGAGAATACATCAGGCCAATCAGAACGAAGGGAATGATGTTCTCCAGGTCGTTCTGGTGACACCTGGACCAATCAGAACACAGAATACGGCAGGCCAATCAGTGTTTCTCAAGGTTTTGGTTTAACCTATAAGGCCTCCTAATGCCCTGTAGGGGCAGATACACCTCCTAATGGGCAATTACACCTCCTAATGCCCTGTAGGGGCAGATACACCTCCTAATGCCCTGTAGGGGCAGATACACCTCCTAATGGGCAGATACACCTCCTAATGCCCTGTAGGGGCAGATACACCTCCTAATGCCCTGTAGGGGCAGATACACCTCCTAATGGGCAGATACACCTCCTAATGCCCTGTAGGGGCAGATACACCTCCTAATGGGCAGATACACCTCCTAATGCCCTGTAGGGGCAGATACACCTCCTAATGGGCAGATACACCTCCTAATGCCCTGTAGTACAGATACACAGTAGTATTATCAGTAGTACTAGTAGTAGTATTATCAGTAGTACTAGTAGTAGTATTATATTACCTTCTCATTCGTTCTACATCAGGATGAGTTCTCATCTGTCTGGATTTCTCCCCCTGTCTCGTGTCTGCGATGTCTTCTGGATTCTCAAAGGCCTGAAGGAATTATCATGATTATTATTATTATTATTATTACTATTACATACAACAACAACATAACAATCCAATCTAATTTAAACTGCATGCTATTTATTTATTTATTTTATCCCACAATGGTTTTTTTTCAACCTTTACATTCATATTACGGAGTGTGCAGTTACCCCACGCAGTCCGCGGTAGAAGGCGGTGAGGAATGACATCATCATCATCTTGAGGAGGACGAGGGTCGTGTACGTGGCGAAGACCATGAAGACCTCCGACACGTTCACGCTGTGGTTCATGGTGCTGCAGACCGCTGGCACCCCCTAGTGGTCTGAATGGGTAGTTCCGACGGGACCCGGAACTGCAGCTGTACTGTAGCACCCTCTGGTGGACGACGGGACCCGGAACTGCACCGATTCACGAGCACATTTTAGAATTTACAATGTAGACATTCATCAGATGCTCTTAAACGGAAAAATATACATTTTAGATATTTTAGATTGTAGCAGTGAGCCCAGTGTCTCTGATGTCATGGACACTGGGCTCACTTCCTTCCTGGACTACATCAAGGGCTGTCTAAAAAGGACGAGACGCGAAGACCGTAAGGGCGACGCCATGTTGCTCACATGGTGCTCCGTGGAAGGAAAGAAACATGCGCACTGGGCTATATGCAGCCAACACTTCCGCGTTCAGCTTCCTTGGTCTCAACTGCGCATGTTTCTTTCCTTCCATGGAGCACCATGTGAGCAACATGGCGGCGCCCTTGGCCTACGGTCTTCGCGTCCCGTCCTCTTTAGACAGTCCTTGGACTACATGTTGTCTCAGTAAGACAGCCCCTCCCCCTATCCACAAGGAGGAGCAGTGCACCAAAGCATTATGCAAATTGTAGTCCAGGAAGGAAGTGAGCCCAGTGTCCATGACATCAGAGACACTGCAGGCTCACTGCTACAATCTAAAATATCTAAAACCACAAATTACACACATAAAGACCCCCAGGAAAGTGTTCTAATGCTTCTAAAGGTCATTAACATATATCCTTATGCAAAAAGGGTTTATTGTCCCTTTAATGCAGAGCGACTTACAGCAAGCAAGAACAACACATGTGATATACATCAGATACATAAAAGAGGAGTCTGCAAACGCGATGCATTGTGAGCTTGTAGATCTGCTGCTTTCAGCATGCAACCAAGGGTAAAATTACTTATACTGGATCTCTTGTCCACTAGTCCCTTCCTAACATTTTAGTCTAGTTTCTATTTGTTCAAATCAACTCAACTTTATATATAGAGCACATTTTACATGACTAGGTCGACGAAATTGTCGGTATATTTAGTCTTAGTTTTAGTCATCATAGCTTAGTTTTCATTTAGTTTTCGTCTGTGAAAAAAGGAAACCGATGGACCTTTTGTGTCATAGTTTTAGTCGACAGTGATAAATGTCAACAGTCAGGTGATTTCAACAATCCAGTGACGCACACGAGTGTCAGCGAGCTATGTAAAATGTTTGTGTTGATTACTCTCCTCTCCATTCCAAATGCATTCCTCCTCTCCTCTATTCCAAATGCATTCCTCCTCTCCTCTCTTCCAAATGCATTCCTCCTCTCCTCTATTCTAAATGCATTCCTCCTCTCCTCTCCTCCATTCTAAATGCATTCTTCCTCTCTCTAAACAATGGCTTTTCTGTTTCTTAGACTGATGACAGGTTCATGGTTTACTGATGATCCTAGATGACTATTTCTATAATGTGATGTATCACCATGTGTTGTTCTATTTCTATAATGTGATGTATCACCATGTGTTGTTCTATTTCTATAATGTGATGTATCACCATGTGTTCTATTTCTATAATGTGATGTATCACCATGTGTTGTTCTATTTCTATAATGTGATGTATCACCATGTGTTGTTCTATTTCTATAATGTGATGTATCACCATGTGTTGTTCTATTTCTATAATGTGATGTATCACCATGTGTTGTTCTATTTCTATAATGTGATGTATCACCATGTGTTGTTCTATTTCTATAATGTGATGTATCACCATGTGTTGTTCTATTTCTATAATGTGTTCATGTCAAGGTGTGGGTTTGTCCACAATGTGTTCAATGTGCCAGAGAATCACTGTGTTTGCTCATTTATATCCATAATAATACAGCCGTCCCTTAAAAAACCTGCACTATTAAAATGTTTCACACAGATGTAATGTATTTGCTGAATAGCTACTGTATCGGATCTCCATAATGAACCGATTAGGTCCATGTATCGTAATACAGTACGTATCGTATGGCTGTTAGGATGGATCTTAAACCCCTATCTCAGATGCAAATATTGTTACTTTTACTCCACTAACAATTATTTGAAAACTTCAGTTACTAATTTAGTTACTTCGTAGATTTGTAATATTATTACTACAAATCATACACTAGCAACTTCAGCCCAATACCATATGAAAACACAATCGCGTGTGTTTTGGCCTCGATGCTGTCGTAATGGCTGATTTTACAACAAAAACAAAAGAGAAAATAGAAAATATGATTATGAAGCATAATTAATGAATGTTAATTAATTACCTGATGATGTCGTTGCGATGTGGACTCGATGGCAGCGACCGCAGCACTGAGCACCGAGTGTACACGCACACGCACACACACACATTGGGAACTAGACCACATGTTAAATAAATACAACACACACACACGCACAGCTTCCTTATCAAAACTGAAATGATTGATTGGTGTTTATTTGAAGAAGATGGTTTGCTCAACGGGTTCCAGTGGAACTCATCTGAAAATATGTTGTTCCATCCATGGACCGCCAGAAGCAAAGATTTGAGTTAAATATATTCGCTTAAAAACAAATACAAAAATAGCAGATCTACAAGCTCATGGCGCAGCACCAAGTGACACGCTGTGAGCTTGTAGATCTGCTATAAAGTAAAAAAAAGAATGGTGTTTAAAATCTAAAATAATAATAACAGTAATAAACAGTAATAAACAGTTTTAATAACATAATCATTGACGTCAACTCACCAGGAATGTTAGATAATTTATTAGGAATATTACAACAATTATTTAATACATACAATTCACCTATAATACATTATGTAAATGCATAGTGTATTAACACTTTTGGGGCTTTAAATTCATCCTATCTACGCTGCCTAGAGTGTCTCATTACCTTTGGAGCATAACTGTAAAGTATTTGCAGCTTTCATCGGCAAAAATCTGCCGGAAATAATACATAGACCCATGGTTAGTTGTTGATGAGAAAAACATGCCGCCATTACGATGTGAGACGAACACAGCATGTTGTAGTCCAAACAAACCCCCACTGTTCACTTGCATTGAACTCATTTTCCCAGAAGCCCTAGCAGCCCAGAGCATGGCTCGATTTCCGATTTCGTCGTCATAACACGACGGCCTCGTCACCAGGTCCGTGGCAAATCCGCTCTTTCTTTTTTATTATAAAAAGAACGGCGAATTAACACACATTAGATAACGGGTTTAGCGTATTACGCAGTATCAAAACTTGGATTAAATGCGCGTAACACGGGTTATGCAGGGGAAGCATCAATAGCATCATCTCTACAACACTCTAGTATAATATGCAGAAATATTAATACACCTTTATTAGAACATTATTCTAATTCTAATTACTGTTAACCGTTTCTCCGCCATTGCCGTAAATCTCCGTGATTTGGATTAATCTGGCCGAGCGCCAATCCAATGTGTTCAATAGCACTGATCTGCAAACCCACTGATTCAAAAACCTCACAAACGGTGATCTGACATCGATGCTGGTTGTTCTTCACGTGGACTGGAAGCACTTCCCCATCTTCAAGCCATGGGGAGGTCGTGATAGGCTGCATACTGTCCAGTCACGTGGTGGTAGATCTGTGGTGGACAATCAATAACACGCACGCACGCACACACACACATACATGCACGTGCAGACGCACTTGTTGAAAGCGATATAAGTAATAATAATAGATAATAGCTCAAGAGTTAAAGATCCATTCGGTTACCAACTTAGGTGGGGACCACCTGGAACCGCCTCAAGGACCCCTGGTGGTCCCCAGACCACATGGGGACCACCTGGAACCCCCTCAAGGACCCCAGGTGGTCCCCAGACCACATGGGGACCACCTGGAACCCCCTCAAGGACCCCTGGAGGTCCCCAGACCACATGGGGACCACCTGGAACCCCCTCAAGGACTCCTGGTGGTCCCCAGCACCCTCTCAAGGACCCCTGGTTGAAAACCACTGCCTCAGAAACCCAGAAACTGTCAGCCAATAGAATCCCACCTGCCTCTCTGTGTCAGCCAATAGAAACCCACCTGCCTCTCGATGTCAGCCAATAGGCTGCTGGCGCCCAGGCGGAACAGATGTGGGCGGAGCCACTCGTCTCCAAGCTCCTCCTTCATCAGCGTGAGCCAAACCAGAGACTCCTTGGCTGTGCGGATGCCCCCTGCTGGCTTAAAACCAACCTGCAATAACAATACAATAATATAAATACCACTACTACTACTATTATTAAAACTACTACTACTACCAATACCCCCTGCTGGCTGAAAACCAACCTGCAGGTAATATAATAATATAATAATGATAGTTTTATTTGATGAGACGTCAGTATTATTTGATGAGATGTGTGACACATCTTATCAAATAAAATAGGCTAAAACGTGCTAAAGACTTGTGGACAGACCGGCAGACAGACAGACAGACGGACGGACGGACGGACAGACACAGACAGACAGACAGACAGACAGACAGGTACCTTGTGGCCAGTAGACAGGTAGTAGTCTCGTATTGCTCTGACCATCACTATGGCTACGGGATATGTCGCGTTGACCGACTCCTTCCCTGTGGACGTCTTGATGAAGTCAGAACCTGTCAATCAATCAATCAATCAATCACTCAATCAATCATAGATGAACTGAATTAGTCTCATCATTAATGTTATTAAAGCTGCTATAAGCAATAATGTTCAAATGTTAATGAGGGTCCTTGACATGAACATGTTTGGGAACCACTCATATAGAAACATGAGGTTTTTTTCAGAAAACTGTCCGGATTTAGAAGATTATTTGTAGAATAGTCCTCAAGTCTAAATGGATTAAAACAATCTGACGGAAGGAGAGCTTTGTAGAGCCTTGTAGACATTAGTAAACGATCCCAGAGAACTCACCAGCCATCATGGCCACCAGGCTGGCCTTGTAGACATTAGTAAACGATCCCAGAGAACTCACCAGCCATCATGGCCACCAGGCTGGCCTTGTAGACATTAGTAAACGTTCCCAGCTCGCCGACGGCCAGGATGCTCTTCATGTGGGCGTGGCCACACGCCTCTCGGAACTGACGCAGCTCGTCGTACACGGCTGCGGACAGGAAGTCACATGACACCACACAGGAAGTCGCATTTATTTATTCATACGTTCATTTGGACGGGACAATCCCGCCCGTTACCACAGAAAGCCGTTATTGTTGTATTATCCAATCAGAAACCGTTATTATCATCCAATCAGAGCCAGTGTTGTTACCTGTCCACTGTCCAATCAGAGCCAGTGTTGTTACCTGCCCACTGTCCAGTCAGAGCCAGCGTTCTGTTGATAACGATGTCGATCTCAGACGCTCCGTCTTGGACTGCAGAGCGAACCTCCTCGATGCGACTCTTCAGTGGAGTCTGACCAGCAGGGAACCCCGTAGCCACTACGCAAAGAGTTAAATGTGTTTTATTACTACTACTATTATTATTATAGTTACAGTAAATGTAGTCTAACAGTGTAATCTAATTACCTGAGGAGGTACAGTAAATGTAGTCTAAACAGTGTATTATAGTTACAGTAAATGTAATCTAACAGTGTAATCTATTACCAGAGGCCACAGGCAGACTGGAGTTGGCTGCTTTCAGTGATCTGACGGCGTCTGCCACTCGAGAAGGATACACACACACTGCTGCAGTGGTGATGCCTGAGCACGCACACACACACACACACAAACACGCGCACGCACGTATGCACACACGCAGGCACACACCCACGCACGCACACACGTGCAAACACACACACACACACACACAATAGCATGATTAGTGCATAACGATGATGACCTGATCGCAATTATTTTTCGCATAAAATCATTATGAATAAAAATAACATTTCCTTTTTTCTTTTATATGATGTTCGACTGCTGTTGCCCTGCGACGTCCCCTTATCGTTCACTAAACTCACCCCACACAGCTACTGCTGTTGTCCTGCGACGTCCCCTTATCGTTCACTAAACTCACCCCACACAGCTACTGCTGTTGTCCTGCGACGTCCCCTTATCGTTCACTAAACTCACCCCACACAGCTACTGCTGTTGTCCTGCGACGTCCCCTTATCGTTCACTAAACTCACCCCACACAGCTACTGCTGTTGTCCTGCGACGTCCCCTTATCGTTCACTAAACTCACCCCACACAGCTACTGCTGTTGTCCTGCGACGTCCCCTTATCGTTCACTAAACTCACCCCACACAGCTACTGCTGTTGTCCTGCGACGTCCCCTTATCGTTCACTAAACTCACCCCACACAGCCGGCAGTTTTTTGCTCCTATGCCTAGCTTTGTGTGAATTTTAGCGATGATTTGATTGGCTGAGCAAAGTACATATCGAGATAAAAAGTTGAAGACAGAAAAGTGTGAAGACAAATTGTGATTGGCCGGAATGAGATGGACAGAGTGGTGACGCTGGATGATGACATCAGATTAAAGCATGGACAGAGTGGTGGCGCTGGATGATGACATAAGAGTAAAACATGGACAGAGAGTGGCGCTGGCTGATGACATCATCAACAGGTTCAGGTGACTGTCTTCCTCCTGATTGGCTGGCCAGACGAGTCGAGAAGTGACAAAACAGATTGACGGAACGCAGCCCAGACTATAGAGCAGCCAGTCAGAGCAGCTCTGGACCAATGGTCAGTGAGGCTTTGAGACATGGACCAATGGGGCTGTGAAGCTTTGAGACATGGACCAATGGGCTGGCTGCCTTACCTCTGTCCTTCATGTCCATGCTGTCCAGCAGCTCTGGACCAATGGGCTGTGAGGCTTTCAGACACAGCCGGTGGACATTGGACGGAGTGTCGTCTCCAGCCAGCGTGGTGAGGTCAATGCAGGTCACGGCCCTGAGCAGCCACGCCGCCTGGTGGAGACATGACACACTGCAGCTAAATACACACAGCCACGCCCCCTAGTGGACACAGGACACACTGCAGCTAAATAAACATGTGTGATGACGGACGGCTGTCAGCGTTTTTAGCCCAAGTAGTGATTTCTGTGCAAAGGTTGCTTGGAATGGATTCAAGATTGTTGCAAATGTTGCCTTAAATGGGTTGTTAATGGTATGGTCACATATTATAAACCTTATATGGGTGTTAATGGTCACATATTAACCTTATATAGGGTGTTAATGGTCACATATAGACCTTATATAGGGTGTTAATGGTCACATATTATAAACCTTATATGGGTGTTAATGGTCACATATTAACCTTATATAGGGTGTTAATGGTCACATATAAACCTTATATAGGGTGTTAATGGTCACATATTAACCTTATATAGGGTGTTAATGGTCACATATAAACCTTATATAGGGTGTTAATGGTCACATATTAACCTTATATAGGGTGTTAATGGTCACATATAAACCTTATATAGGGTGTTAATGGTCACATATAAACCTTATATAGGGTGTTAATGGTCACATATTAACCTTATATAGTAGAGATGCTCCGATCAGGTTTTTTGGGGCCGATCACCGATCACCGATCACCGATCACTGGAAACAGTATAGGCCGATACCGATATTACCGATACCGATCACAGCGTCGTGAAATCCATATTTTTTTTCCATTGTGTAGCATATATACTTACTGTATTTTCTACTGTACTCTTCTTACACATCATTGACATTGTAAGTATAAAAATTAGGAGATGAGAAAGTGTTTTTGCAAGCTGAGGCAACATGCAATATTTCACTCTAGACTCTCTTAGAGACAACTTGGAGGTTACAGAGTAAACTGTAGAGACTCAAAATGCAGTGGTTCCCAAAGTGGGGTCCGTGGACCCCCAGGGGTCCTTGAGGGAGTTCCAGGGGGTCCCCAGCTAAAAGGATAGTTTGGAACCAAATGGACCCATTTGGGTTAACACTTAACATTGATTTTACAATATAAATTGGGGTCTCAGAGATAGAAGTGGCATTAAATGGGGGTTCGTAGTCAAACTGGGGGTCCTTGAAATTAAACTGGTGGAGAAATTTGAGAATCACTGCTACAATCTTCTTATGGGGGTCCCTGGCATATCTTTTCAAATGGGGGTCTGTGGGCTGATCAGTGTCAATTTGGGGGGTGAAAAGGTTTTGGAACCACTGTCTTAGAAACAACTTGGAGAGTAAACTGTAGCTTTCTTCTTTCATCAAATACAAAAATATAATAATAATAACATACCGTACATGTTCAGTGCACGGACACAGACAACTGAACATTTCACTGTACAGACTAAAATAAAAAGCAGGCTGCTAGTGTTAGCACTTGTATACTGTATAGGCTCGCTGATCGTTAGCTTAGTGCTTAGATTAGCGTGTAGCTACTGATTCAACCCACTGAACTTCATCTCCGCCTTTAATCTAATTCATTTTTTTATTGACAACGTGAACGAACCCCGACACCAGCGCTGCAAAAATAGACAGATCTACAATCTCTCAACGTGTAGCGAACTGCGCTCCGGGGAGGAGGAGACTTGGGGGGGCAGGCTACATGTTGCTGTGGCTAAAACACTGTCACCAGCAGCCAGTGGTTGTGATGTTAGCTTCAAGCTAACAAGCCAAGCTAATAGCTTGCATCTGCTTGTCCGTTCCAACTTCACTTCATCTCCACCTGTAACTTATTTCTTATTTTTTCCCTGGCTGCGCAGCAAACAGACGGATCTACAAGCTCTCAACAGCGACCGGAGCTGCAAAAACAGGCGCCCCCTTAAAGGAGACTTGCCACTGTCCCACTGTCTGTTTTGATCGGGCATTTTGATCGGCAATTTTGATTTATTTTGAGAATCCGATCCGATCCGATACAGGCATGATCGGCCGATCATGATCGGTGGCCGATCGATCGGCGCATCTCTATTATATAGGGTGTTAATGGTCACATATTAACCTTATATAGGGTGTTAATGGTCACATATAAACCTTATATAGGGTGTTAATGGTCAGATATAAACCTTATATAGGGTGTTAATGGACACATATAAACCTTATATAGGGTGTTAATGGTCACATATAAACCTTATATAGGGTGTTAATGGTCACATATTAACCTTATATAGGGTGTTAATGGTCACATATTAACCTTATATAGGGTGTTAATGGTCACATATTAACCTTATATAGGGTGTTAATGGTCACATATTAACCTTATATAGGGTGTTAATGGTCACATATAAACCTTATTTTGGGCTTGTTTATCAGTAAAGACAGAGCGATTAATCAGACCGATTAATTGATCGGTCTGAATGATTAATCGAACCAATGCCAATTAATCTAAAAACAACTACAATCGGCCGATACCGATGTGTTTGCAGATTAATCTCACATCACTATAAAGAATCATTGATCACAACTATTGGTGTGACAATGAATGTGGAGTTGTGGACCATAACATGTAATGAGTGACAGAAACCTACACCACATTAAATATAATATAATATAAAAATATTAACATACATAAAAAAACAATAATTAATGGTCGACTTCAATGTGAAACAGTGAAACTGACAGACCTTAACCGATTCTGGGCAGGAACCCCTTTTGGTGTTTTAAGCATTATGAAATGGTGTGAGAACCACCGATACAGAAACATGAGGTTTTTCAGAAAACTGTCGTGATTTAGAAGACATTTAGTAGAATCGTCCTCAGGTCTAAACGGGTTCAGAACAACCCGTCCTGTCCTGCTCTAACGCGGTTAAATATTCTCATCAAATCAAACATTGCATCACAGCAGACAAACAGTCCAGCAGTTACTCATACAGTCCACCAGGGGCCGTAGTTACTCATTTACCTGCCACTGCTTCTTGTTGATTTTCCGTCCTTCAATCTGTTGAGCTCTTTTCAACACGGCCTGAGAGTTCACTCTGACCCTTGACACCCACTGCAGGTCTGGTAGAGAGACATAGACATACAGAGAGAGAGAGAGTTCACTGTCAGAAAGAGAGAGAGGACTCAAACTCGAATGTCTGAGACAGACATGGAGAGGCAGGTGGGCAACCCTTAGTGTTTTATTTAGCTGCCAGGGGCAGGTGGGCAACCCTTAGTGTTTTATTTAGCTGCCAGGGGCAGGTGGGCAACCCTTAGTGTTTTATTTAGCTGTCAGGGGCAGGTGGGCGACCCTTAGTGTTTTATTTAGCTGTCAGGGGCAGGTGGGCGACCCTTAGTGTTTTATTTAGCTGCCAGGGGCAGGTGGGCAACCCTTAGTGTTGTATTTAGCTGCCAGTGGCAGGTGGGCAACCCTTAGTGTTTTATTTAGCTGCCAGGGGCATGTGGGCAACCCTTAGTGTTGTATTTAGCTTCCAGGGGCAGGTGGGCAACCCTTAGTGTTGTATTTAGCTTCCAGGGGCAGGTGGGCAACCCTTAGTGTTGTATTTAGCTTCCAGGGGCAGGTGGGCAACCCTTGGTGTTTTATTTAGCTGCCAGGGGCAGGTGGGCAACCCTTAGTGTTTTATTTAGCTGCCAGGGGCAGGTGGGCAACCCTTAGTGTTGTATTTAACTGCCAGGGGCAGGTGGGCAACCCTTAGTGTTTTATTTAGATTCCAGGGGCAGGTGGGCAACCCTTAGTGTTTTATTTAGCTGCCAGGGGCAGGTGGGCAATCTTTACTGACATTATGACATCACAAGTTTGTTAGATATGCCATTTGACATGTACATCTATGTTTACATGTAAACGCATAGACTTCATAATCTTATTGTAACAACGTGCATCTTTCATATATTGTATCGGTCGGTGAGATCAAAGAGGTTTGGATGATTTTACAATTGACATTGTAGTCATTAATCCAGTGATTTAAAGTAAGCAAGAACAACACATGGGGACACATCACAATGATCACATACATGATAGAAATAGTCATCTAGGATCATCAGTAAACTAAGAATGGAATGTGGAATATCTATATAATTAAACTATAGAGTCTACATGTCTACATAACATTTTATAAGTTACATAAGTTGAGTCTTTGCACTCCTGTGAGGTAGTCGGGGATAGTTAAGTAGGGCAACTTCTAAAACATGTAAACACTAAATGTAAAAACAGTAAAATGTTACCCAGGTTGATTCCAGGATTCCTCGCAGACATGTTGATCTCACACAGGATCGATCTATTGATAGATTTATAGATTTGATAGATCAGGTGACTCCACAGATGTAGATGTTGTTTAAAAACACTCCGTTCTTTAACTGGAATAACGTGACTGTTGCTCCTACTTCCTGACGGAGAGGCACCGCCTCCTCCGTCTGCACCAATCACAGCCAGGCACCACCAGGGCGGTGGTCACAGCAGCTCTGGTGTCTATTTGCTGATCAGAGCTCACATCCGGTCTATGCACATGA
This sequence comes from Protomyctophum parallelum, assembly GCF_964188405.1. NCBI lineage: Eukaryota > Metazoa > Chordata > Actinopteri > Myctophiformes > Myctophidae > Protomyctophum > Protomyctophum parallelum. Next base: position 26,872,528 of record NC_139714.1, on the reverse strand, counting down.
CACCAACGACCGTTTCCGTCTCCGCTTAGTCCTCCCGTTGTCAAGCAATGTAGACAGAAATAAGCAATAATTTTTCAATTAATCAGAGCGTTTAATGACGTACGAATATGCAGTAGGCCTAGGCCTTAATATGAAAAAACTAAAACATAAAATAAAATATTTGTTGTCATGATTTGTCACAAAAACAGTTGTCTTTAAGTTTGTCCGCCGATGCTTACAGGTCTTTAAATAAATACTTTCTGAGACGTTTGATTGATTAAATGATTGATTGATTGATTGATTGATTTAAGTATTTATTAACAGTTTGCAGAATTACAGCAAATTTCAAGCACAACTCGATACAAAGACTGTTAACTGTGAGTGGACGACATAACAGCATTACACTTGTTTACAAGAGGGTCCACATTGTTCAATTTCAAATCATCATAACAATTAGAGACGTACAAATATACAGTGAGGGGGGAAAAGGGGTGGGGGGATTCAGATTTTACGGAGGCCAGTTTCGACTTGCAGCCGTCCGTGGGTGCCCTTTGAGAGCGGTTTTGAAGGAGTCAAGGGATTCACATGTCTTAATGACTGTTGGTAGGGCGTTCCACATTTTGGTGGCATATAGGAGCGAAAAGAATGTAGTCCCTTGTTTGTGCCGAATATGGGTTGAACATGGTTTGTCTATGGGGAAAATCATTGGGAATTATTTCCTGGGCCCCCTCGTCGTCATGAAAGGGTGCGCTGTGAAATGTAGCCATAGGCTGTGTTCACTGAGCCTGTTTCACCACCAGATGGCAGCATAACACCAGCATGGACCTGGAAGGTATGTACTAAAGGACCACTTCACCACTTTTCAACCCATATTATTGGTCCACACTAAATGTTCATGATAAAATACCACCATTGTTGTCTACTCAGTCTGTGTCTAAAAGAGTGATAAAAGGATAGAGGCCGAACCGGAGCTAAATATTTATTTTTAAGAAATTCTTGTTAAAAAAGAAAATCAGCCTAACGATGATGTCACTGGTGGGCGGGTTTTTCTTACCACTAGTGCCACGCTACGAGCTTGTAGATCTGCTATTTTAGAAAAATCGTGAAAATGTGGCGCAAATCTTTGAATATATATTCTTTCAGAGCGAACGTTTTTTTTTTTTTTTTTTTTTTTTTTTTTTTTTTTGCGGCTTACGCCTTTTATTGATTTTTTAAGGGACAGACAGTAGGCTGACAGGAAACGGGAGAGAGATGGGGGGATGACATGCGGTAAAGGCCGTGTCGGGTCCGGGAGTCGAACCCGCGGCACACCGCGACTGGATCACCAGTCCGGTGCCCAGACCGTTACGCTACGGCCTGGGCCAGAGCGAACGTTTTTAACTCAAATCTTTGCTTCTGGTGGGGGGGGTCCCTGGAACAACATATTTTCAGATGGGGGTCGGCTGGCCAATTACATATATTTTTGGGGGTCGTCCTTGACATGAAATTGTTTGAGAACGACTGACATACTGTAGAAACATATGGTTTTTCAGAAAACTTAGAAGACATTTGTAGAATATCGTCCTCAGGTCTAAAATGAAATGGGTCAAGTTAATTTATCTGCTGTTTGAAGAAACAATGCTGTGGTTTATACTGCAGTAAACATTGCATGAGTCATCAGTCATGACACACCAACACATCAAAGCATAAGAAGTAGCTTGCAAATAAAACTAATGAGCATCAATCATATCTGGCAAGAACGTAGTTATCATCTTTTAACACTCTTCTGGATTGACTTCGAGTTCAATGCATATTTAATTTGGCAATCTATCTGAGCTAACATGCGAGCTGGAATAGAGGGTAATGGCTTTGGTTAATGAAAAGCATCTCGCTGGGCTGACAGACACTGGCATGCACCAAATTAAACATGCACGCCATATATCTATCAAATTAAACATTAATAGAGGGGACTGCACATTTGTGTTGCTGTGACCAACACACACCAAAAGCCAAATGAGATCCTCATGTGACTTACAATGGAGTGCCTGTTATGTGGGGCGTACGTTGCAATACGTACAGTACAGAGTACCAATGAGACCATCGGACTATATTTGCTGTATGTATTGCTTACATCATACTCCGTCATACAACGGTGCCAAAAGAAAAGGCCGATATAAGAGCTTGTAGAACAATGTATCGTAGATCAGCTATCACTGTGCGACTCCATTGTACAAGGAAGTGTAAATCTGGCTTTAACCCTGAAAATGTTTGACCTGAGATCAGATTCTAAAAATGTCTTCTACATCCTGACAGTTTTCTGAAAAAGCTATACGTTTCTATGTTAGTCGTTCTTTGATTTTTCAAAAATAGCAGCCCTACAAGCTTGTAGCGCGCCACTCTGTGGTGCGCTATGAGCTTGTAGATCTGCTATTTTTGAATAGCTAAAGCATAACATAATGCTAACACCAAAATGGGTTAAATCTACAATCTATGCAGGCCAGTATAGGCGTCCCTCTGTTCCTCTGAAACAGGTCGATGAAGCATTTGGGCAACTTCATATTATACAGTATCTTCTTCCCAAAAGGACTTTCAAACTAGGAAGGGTATGGCCTGGTCAGCCTGCAATGACATGCATAAGATCTGGTCATCCCAGCTTAGTAAGTAATGTTAAAAGTAAAAAATATTTAGGACGACCGTTGAGCCGATTCTACTCTATGGCTCCGAGACATGGACACTTTAAAAGAAACTAGAGAAACGGTTGGATGGCACCTTCTATAATGAGAGCGCAAAATCTGTCTTGGAAGAGCTACCCATCGACTAATCTAATATACGGCAACCTTCCCTGTGTTTCTTCACTGGTCCGATCGAAAAGTGCCGGCCACTGCTACAGAGCTGACAATGAGGTTATATCTTTCCCTTCTTCTCTGGAGTCCTGCCTCAAAGCAGACCAGAGGTAGAAAACTGTCGTTCCCTGATGTCATCGCTAGGGACACAGGCATCACTAAGCAGGAACTGGGGATGGCAATGAAGGACCGGAAAGTCTGGCGAGGCATTGTGAAATCCAGGATCTCGACCGTGGTCGGAAAATGATGATGATATGCGAGTACTGGTAGCATCAAAGCAAACAAAAAGGTAGGAGTGCACACCAATAGTGGGGAGGTGCTGCTGACCACGGGAGACAAACTTGATAACATGATCTGCACACCCTGCAGAAGGCATTTTGTTGCCGAAACGTTGGTAACCCAATAAAAAAAGTTTTGTTTGCATCGTGACTATACGAGCTGTGCAAACCTCTCCTCCTCCAGTCTGTCTCCACCAGTATATGCGCCGGCCGGCCGGCCGGGCGGGTATACACATGCCGCAAAGCCCATATATGTCTGTTTAGGGAGCCAGTGTTTGAGGTCTAGTCGTCGTTTCCTGCTCAGGCTTATCTGTGCAGGAGAGCAGAAAGAGCAGGACAGGCTCTGCACTCTGCCCAGCCTGAAAGAGAAAAATGAAACACACGGCTGGGGGTCACACACCATCTCTGACATGGGAACGAGCACATATTCGAACTGGCAACCTTGCGGTTACCATCCGGCCACTTTACCCCTGATCCACCGCGGAATGCAGTGAAATATATTCTATTATGCTGACTTTCTATCTATCTATTACGGACTTTTATGTCTTTAAGTCGTTTATCTAGGCCGGGAATTACAACTTCGTTCATATATACTATTTTCCGTGCGATCGATCGGGTTGTTATTTCATATAGTGTAGACAGGAGATGGGGAGTGACACGCAGCAAAGGTCGTCTGGATCGGGACTCGAACCTGCGACACTGTATCCTGTATCCTGTATGAGTTATCACTTCCAATTGGATATAAACCTAGTATCCTGACCTGAAAATGCGTTTTCTGTTTACTAAATTATTAGAGAGACAGGGAGACCCCCGCCCTGCTACTAAACACTCTATATGATCATTATGAGAATAGAGCTACTGTAATTAACAGGTCTTTAACAAAAACAATATCACTTTAATACTGTACTTTGGCCTGCGGTACTTTTAAACCTGCGGTACTTTGAACCTGCGCCATCCCAATTTTGGGCATGTCATTATCGGCACATACATGAATACATGAATAAACGTGGTAAATAAATGAATAAAATAAGAGTTAAATCAACATGCTCAGAAATCACGAGACAGCATCATATAACATGACGCGTTGCGAGCTTGTAGATCGGATAGTTTTGCTATTGTCATACGACAAAAAACATAATATGGCTTAAGTGGTTAACCCATTTCGGGCGGGAACCCCTTTTGGTGTTTTAAGAATTCTGTTATGCTTTAGTTATTGAAAAATTGCAGATCTAGAAGCTCATAGCGTGGCACTGAGTGCCACACTAAGAGCTTGTAGGTCTGAAAATGTGGCGCAAATCTTTGAATATACTATATATTCTTTCAGAGCGAACGTTTTTAACTCAAATCTTTGCTTCTGGGGAGGTCTCTGGAACAACATATTTTCAGATGGGGGTCGGCGGCCAATTACATAATAATGTCCGGGATCCTTGACATGAAAATGTTTGAGAACCACTGACATAGAAACCTAGGGTTTTTCAGAAAACTGTCAGGATTTAGAAGACATTTGTAGAATCGGTCTCGGTCGAAATGGGTTAAAGGGGCCGTAGGCTGGTACGGTCCAGCATATTAATGTAAATGTACAGTAATATGCTGGTACGGTCCAGCATATTACCGTATACATGTACAGTAAATGAGATCATGGTAAGATCATGGACTTCACCTTACGCTCGTCAAGTCTGCTCATTTCCTGTTTCCCCTTCATAAACCTGTTTATGTCTCCCCTCCCCCTGTTCCATATCTCTCATGTCATTTCCAGGACTAGAAAGCTGCCATCATAATCCACTCTCCTGGTTCCCTTCTATACGCAATTTATTTCTGTTTCTTCGCCCCCATCTTTCCACGTTCTGTTGGCCCTTTCTGTTCCACTCTTACCCAATGTCTCTTTGCTGTCGTCCATATGATTGTTTCATGATAACCGTGGTCCTTTCCAATTCCTCCTGAGGGCCATCCTTTCATCCTGGAGTGCTCCCTCAGTCAGGACCCCTTCAGCGAACACTCTTTCGTACTGTAGATGGAAATCTATGTATTGTGTAGAAAAGACAGGTTGTTTTGTGCGTTGACGCACATGTGTACCAGTGTTGTTTTTGGCAGCAAATTTCTATTTTAGTTTAGTCATAGTCTTTGGACTGAAACTTCATTTAGTTTGTGTCATATTTTAGTCACCTGCAATGTCTTAGTGTTAGTCTAGTTTTATTCGACTAAACGTCATAAGATTTTAGTCAACTAAATCTACAGTTGATTTAGTTGACTAAAATGTATTTTGGCGGGCCTTGATGCCGTCGTAATGAGCGTTTTTACAATTGCTGAAAATAGCCGATCTACAAGCTCACAACGCGTCGCAGCAACCAAAGTGTAAAATTACTTATACTGGATCTCTTGTCCACTAGTCCCTTCCTAACATTTTAGTCTAGTTTTTATTTGTCAACAAAATTGTCAGTATATTTAGTCTTAGTTTTAGTCATCGTAGCTTAATTTTCATTTAGTTTCCATTCATTTTTGTCAGTGAAAAAAGGTAGTCGACGAACATTTTTCGTCTTAGTTTTAGTCGACGAAAACAACACTGATGTGTACATACAGTATGTTACTATTTCTTAACTCTTTGAATGCTCTTTCTGGCACTCTTTATTCTTTGTTTGCTGTGCTTGCTATGGTTTAGTTGTTTTGAATGTTATGCTATCTATGCTGCTGTCTGAAGGAAGCCAAACAAAAATAAGTTTTACTCTTATGTACCTCACCTGTAACAATAAAGTACTACCTTGATTTACTATTTAATTTAATTTTTTTACATTTTGGAATAGTTCAATTAGCCAATTTATAAGCTCACAACATGTATTTCAAAATAGTAAAAAATAAAAGGCACACACACACACACACACAAGTCTACCTATACATAATACTGTATAATATCTCTGTACATTCCATCACCTAACCTCAGCTATCACAGTCCTCCATATATGGAGGAGAAAGAGGACAGGTTGACCTGGGCAATTACTGCGCTTATAAACAGAAAAATATAACGAGCGTTTAACCGCTGGCCATCGTCATACGGATGAATTATAACGGGAACATTCCAGAATTGCACATCTCTATGAAGACACATACACACGCACGCACGCGTACAGTATGTGTGGCTATTTAAACATCTTGTATCGCAGCAGTGAACAGATTTACTTCAATAAAAACTGATCGCTGACAGCTCAGTAGTCTTGTCATCGTGATGAGAACAGAGAAAGGAGAGAGAGAGATAGAGTGGGAGATACAGAGAAAATGTAGAGACCTCGGTTCATTTCTGTCTCTGTCTCGATGAAGTCACAGAGATGGTTAATTCCAATTTACAAATTAGGCATCTTAGCCTTAGGCTCTTAATCCAGAGCGATTTATAATAAGCAAGAACAAAAAACATGGAAATACATCAAAACATAAAAAAGTCATCATGAATCCTACGTAAGCTTAAGAACCTGGAATATCTTTCTAAGGAAACTTTAAGTTTATACACTACATAAAGTGCTATTTAATTTAAGTTACATAAGTTGAGCCTGTGCATGTGTAACGCCCGGGATTCGAACTCAGGCCTCCCCCGTGAAAGTCCAACATCTTTTTTTTTTTAAGATATTTTTTGCGGCTTACGCCTTTTATTGATTTTTTAAGGGACAGATAGTAGGCTGACAGGAAACGGGAGAGAGATGGGGGGATGACATGCGGTAAAGGCCGTGTCGGGTCCGGGAGTCGAACCCGCGGCACACCGCGACTGGATCACCAGTCCGGTGCCCAGACCGTTACGCTACGGCCTGGGCCAAAAGTCCAACATCTTAACCACTAGACCTAACCACTAGACCAGGGGTTCTCAATGTTTGTGCTTTGGCCATGTCTCGCGGTGCCATATACCTTTGGTTGCTTTGAATGCCAGCATCAGAGTTTTGTATTCTGTGCAGGCAGGGACCTCGGTAGCCAATGGAGGGAGCGGAGAAGGAGAGTGTAGGCTTGTAGATCGTCTATTTTCAGCATGCAACTAATTGTAAACTTACTTATAGTGGATCTATAAGTAAGTAGTGGTTCGTCTCTCCGTTCCCTCAGGCTACTGCCTCTGTCTGTCGGTCCAGATCAGATACATACTAACTGTAAGTACATGGTCACGGTCAGACACATACACGGTCAGTACATACTGACCGTACGTCTCTGACCATACTGACCATACGTCTCTCGGTAAGGGCCGATTCATACTCCTATGTTACGGCTGTTTCGGTGCTGTAGTGCCGAAATGATTTCGGCTCGTCAGAAATTTTCAGTAGCACCGAAGAGCCGACTTTAGGACGGTACCCCCCCCCCCCCCCCCCCCCCCCCCCCCCCGAACCTCAAATGACGTCAAATTGTAGGCTCTACAGCGCCGAACCGACTTTTATTCGGCTCTAAAATAGGAGTATGAATCGGCCCTAACTCTGCGGCTTCGTACACACATAAAGAACAAATGTTCTGTGGTCTGCCTGCAGTGTTTCATGGCCGCCCCAATGCTTTTCCAATGGAAGTCACATAGTTTGACCAAACACGTGTGTTTCATTGAGGGGAGGGGGGGGGGGGCAATCAAACACAAGTGTTTGGTCAAACCACGTGACTTCCATTGGAAAAAGCATTGAGGCGGCCATGGAACACAGGCAGAGCACAGAACAGTTGTTCTTTATGTGTGTACGAAGCCTCAGGCTACTGCCTTTGTCTGTCGGTCCAGATGGAGCTGCCGTGATAAAACTCGGCTCAAACATGGATGATGTCAGATCAGGGCCTGTAAGTAAAAGGGCTTTGGGAATTAAGAGTTGATCCACCACTAACATCCCACATGCAGTTCCTCGGGAGTGGACATCAAACCCGTCTTAAGGCGCTACCGGAGTCGGAACCCAAGGAAACTCGCAATCCGCGACATACTGTACTGCATGTGTGTCCGTGGTGCAAGACTTACTGCAAGTAATGACTGCATATAATGGCAGCAAAATCCAAAATGAATAAATGTTAATGTATAGCAATGTACAGGATGGAAGCAGAGGGGGGAGTCAGGGAACACGATATCCTGATGGCCTGGGTGGGGAAAAACAAAATACTACAATTTGTTTCTTATCCGCACAAGTTTAACTGGGTTTAGCGTGGCCTGTTTGTGTCATTCATCATTTTAACTGCTGAATTAAACCGGGGGCCATTAGAGTGCTCATTGGAGCAGTGGCTAAACAGACAGGCAGGAAAGATTATACCCCTCCGGCCAGCAGATCCTGAAAACAGACTCACATGTCGTCTCACCAACAAACAAACTCTATAGACAATATACACACGGATACATGCACTCCACATGCAGCACATGCATACTGTGTACACACGCACGCGCGCACACAAGAAAGGATACATACCACACAAAAGTACCTAGACTCCGTCGCAAGCATACAGATATGCACAACGTACTGCTCATGCGTTCAAGGTCAGCGTTGAGCGGCACAGTGTTCCGAGCGTGGGTGGTATTATACAGTGTAGGTC